>NC_091450.1:53495529-53795842 GCF_964237555.1 Oryctolagus cuniculus
AATACATGTTTTCCATGAACTTTTTAAATAACCCATGTATATATAAATTTCAACATGTTTTGAACCAAAATAAATTTAACTTTTAATTCCATTTCCACAATCTTTTTAAGGTACGCTTACGTGAGTCAAACAGATGGCTTCGCTCACGTAACACAAGGCTTGAGGAAATGTATCTGTATAAACATGTTTTGGGGGCTGGTGCTGTGGTGCAGCAGGTTAACGCCCTGGCCTGAAACGCTGGCATCCCATATGGCCACCAGTTCAAGACCTGGCTGCTCCACTTCCGACCCAGCTCTCTGCTATGGCCTGGGAAAGCAGTGGAAGATGGCCCAAGTGCTGCACCCGTGTGGGAGACCCAGAGGAAGCTCCTGGCTCCTGGCTTGGGATCGGCGCAGCTCTGGCCATTGCGGCCAATTGGGGAGTGAACCAGTGGGTGGAAGACCTCTCTCTCTCTCTCTCTTTCTCTCTGCCTCTGCTCTCTCTGTGTAACTCTTTCAAATAAATAAATCAATATTTAAAAAATAAATAAGCATGTTTTTGAAAAATAGTGGAGATATATATATCATACATTCTGCTCTGCAAGGTTTTTTTTTGCTTAATAATGTAAATATATTTTATAGCTAAACAGTATGTGTCTTCATATGGATTTATCATATACTATTTAATGAATACTGTACTGTTAGATATTTACTTTTCTATCCTGAAGTTTCCCTAAGAAAAAGTTTCCATAGGCCCTTCTGAAACCTATTTTTTCCATAGAAAGATTTTTTTAGGAAGTGCTTATTTGGGACAAGAGTATACAATAAACATAATCTTTATTGCTAAGACTTTTGGTACACATCACCGATTTCTTTTGCAAATTCACATTCTGTTCAATGGCCATTGCCTCATATATGTCAAAATGTCAACAGTTGCAATAGTTGTTTTGAATCTGATGAAAAAAACATACTTAAATTTGTATTTATTCAATTTCTAAATAAATTAAACATCTTACTGAGTTTGCTGATAATTATATATTATACAGTTATTATTGTATATTATATTAAAGATATATAATATCTAGTATAATGTTATATATTCTAATATATAATTATATGTTATAAATTATATAATTATGTTTATATATGTTATGTATTATTATTGTATATTATATTAAAGATATATAATATCTAGTATAATGTTATATATTCTAATATATAATTATATGTTATAAATTATATAATTATGTTTATTATATATGTTATGTATTACATATACATTACATAACATATATAATATATATAATATAATAATATATGCATATATGTGTGTGTGTATATATATATACACACACACACTCATAGATTTATTTCTTTATTTTTTGACAGGCAGAGTTAGTGAGAGAGAGAGACAGAGAGAAAGGTCTTCCTTCCATTGGTTCAACCCCAAAATGGCTGCCATGGCCGGCACGCTGAGCCGATTCGAAGTCAGGAGCCAGGTTCTTTCTCCTGGTCTCCAATACGGGTGCAGGGCCCAAGCACTTGGGCCGTCCTCCACTGCCTTCCTGGGCCACAGCAGAGAGCTGGACTGGAAGAGGAGCAACTGGGACAGATTTTGGTGCCCCGACAGAAGCTAGAACCCAGGGTGCCTGCACTGCAGGCGGAGGATTAGCCTAGTGAGCCATGGCACCAGCCACGAAGATTTATTTATTGTATTTGAAAGGCAGAGTTACAGAGAGAAGAGATCTTCCATTCATTGGTTCACTTCCCAAATGGTGGCAACAGCCAGGGCCATGACGAAGCCAGGAGCCAGGGTATTCTTCTGAGTCTCCACATGGAAGCAGGGGCCCAAGCACTTGGCCATCCTCTGCTGCTTTCCCAGGTGCATTAGCAGGGAGCTGGATGGGAAATGCAGTAGCAGGGTCTCCAACAGCGTCTCAAGTGGAGGCTTAACCAGCTACTCCACAAAGCTGCCCCCAGTGCTAAGCATTTTACAGTCATGAACTACAGTTCCATGAAGGCCCATTCTTCAGGCAGCAGCTCAACCCACTAAGCCACAGTGCTGACCTTTGATAATTGTATTTTAAATTTTTAAAAAAAAAATTTTTATTTATTTATTTTGACAGGCAGAGTGGACAGTGAGAGAGACAGAGAGAAAGGTCTTCTTTTTTTTCCGTTGGTTCACCCCCTATTGGCCGCTATGGCCAGCGTGCTGCACTGATCCAAAGCCAGGAGCCAGGTGCTTCTCCTGGTCTCCCATGCAGGTGCAGGGCCCAAGCACTTGGGCCATCCTCCACTGCCTTCCCGGGCCACAGCAGAAAGCTGGACTGGAAGAGGAGCAACCAGAACAGAATCCAGTGCCCCAACCAGGACTAGAACCCAGAGTACCAGTGCTGCAGGTGGAGGATTAGCCTACTGAGCCACATTGAAGGCCGATAATTGTATTTTAAACATCATTGATCATATCCTTAAATTTTTTTTTCAGTTGGAATGTTCAGATTTCTTAGATAAGAAATTTTAAAATATCACATATATTTACTATTTACTTGTTATATATTACACATTTGTAAAATTATAATGCTAAAAATGATCAACTTTCTACTTTGACAAAAAACTAGGAAAGTACTTAGTTGCATTTTTGTTTAGATGGATAACAGGTCATTGAAAAGTCCACAAAAATGCTGATTTTTTTATTTAGTAAATATAAATTTCCAAAGTACAGTTTATGGATTACAATGGCTTTTTCCCCCCAAAACTTCCCCCCCAACCCCACCCCTCCCATCTCCTGCTCCCTCTCCCATTCCATTCACATCAAGATTCATTTTCAATTATCTTTATATACAGAAGATTGATTTAGTGTATATTAAGTAAAGATTTCATCAGTTTGCATCCACACAGAACATAAAGTGTAAAATACTCTTTCAATACTAGAAATAGCATTAATTTGCATTGAACAACACATTAAGGACAGAGATCCTACACAAGGAGTAAGTACACAGTGACTCCTGTTGTTGACTTAACAATTTGACACTCTTGTTTATGGCGTCAGTAATCTCCCTAGGCTCTAGTCATGAGTTTCCAGGGCTATGGAAGCCTTTTGAGTTCGCCGACTTTGATCTTATTTAGACAAGGTCATAGTCAAAGTGGAAGTTCTCTCCTCCCTTCAGAGAAAGGTACCTCCTTCTTTGATGGCCCATTCTTTCTACTGGGATCTCACTCACAGAGATCTTTCATTTAGGTCCTTTTTCTTTTTTTTTTTTTTTTTTTTTTTTTTTTTTTTTGGTCAAAGGGATCACATAAATAAGACTAGTGTCTGCTAATACTAACTGATAGGATAAAAAAGGGAGAAAACGATCCAACATGGGAAGCGAGATACACAGCAGACTCATAGAAGGGCAGATGTCCTAAACAGCACTCTAGACTCAGAATCAGTCCTTAAGGCATTCGTATCTGGCTAAAGAGGCCATGAGAGGATTTTAGGCATGGAAAGCCAAGACACTCTGGCAAAAAAAAAAGACCTAAATGATTATCTTTTTTATAAAAACATGATTTATTTGAAAAGTAACTATGCTTCAGTTATTTACAGTAGTACATGAACACATGTTTATTATCCTATTATGTGAAATGTTATTAGATAATACATTGTCTCTTATAAACAATTTTAAGCAATTTTAGTTGTCTGTATTAATCTTTCTAACCAATAATATAATTGTATAAAATAATTTAATAATGACTTAAGTACTCTCAATTTTTTTTTTTTTTTGAGAGAAGACAGAGAGAGGGAGGGAGAAATTAACCATCTGCTGGTGTACTCTCCAAATTCCTCAACACTCAGTGTTGGGCCAGGCTGAAGGCAGGAGTCAGAACTCAGTCTTGGTCTCCCATACGGTTGACAAGGTCCCAAGAGCTTGGGCTATTACCTGCTGACTTCCAGGGTGCAAACTGGCAGGGAGCTGGAATCTGGATCCACAGCCAGAAATTGAATATGAATTGAACTGAATTAAGACACACCTTAACTGGGGTATTAAGTGCTAGGCTAAATGCTCACCCTTGTCCAAGATAATTTTTAATGAAGATGTTCAAAATTAAAGGAAGGTCTTCTGGAGCTGCCATCATAATGCAGTGTGTTAAGCTGCCACTTGCATGCTAGCAACCCATGGAAGACTGCCTGCTGGAGTCCTGGCTGCTCTGCTTTGGATCCATCTTCCTGCCAATGTGCCTGGGAGGGCAGCAGGGCATGGATCTAAGTACAATGGACCTTACCAACCAAGTGGGAGACCAAGATGAGTTCCTGGCTCCTGGCCTTGGCCTGGCCATGCCCTCGATTTTGTGGCCATTTGGGGAGTAAACCAGCATATAGAAGATCTCCTTGTTTCTCCCCGTTGACCCCATCCCATTCTGTCTAAAGCTCAACCTTTCAAATAAACATGGAAAACTTTAAATAAAAGAGAAAGCTTGTCTTCAGTTTAAAAAGCAAAGTACAAATAAATCTGTATGGACCAGAACTGGAGTTTCTATGGGGATACTTGGGCAGGAGGACACAGGAACCCTGTGTCCCTGGAGCAACCTTTAGGGAAAACCAGAGAGGCCAGCTGTTCCTCCTGCTCTCCAGGCCTCTCTTGCTGTGTGTAGTCAGTCCTTCACATTATTAAGTAGCTTGTGGTGACTTTAGCAAATTTAAAATTTACACATTTGGGCCTGTGCCATGGCCCAATAGGCTAATCCTCCACCTGCCGCATGGGCACACCTGGTTCTAGTCCTGGATGGGGTGCCGGATTCTGTCCCGGTTGCTCCTCTTCCTGTCCAGCTCCCTGCTGTGGCCCAGGAGTACAGTGGAGGATGGCCCAAGTGATTGGGCCCTACACCCACCTAGGAGACCAGGAGAAGCACCTGGTTCTTGGCTTCAGATCAGTACAGTGCGCCGGTCACAGCACACTGGCCACAGTGGCCATTGGGGAGTGAACCAATGGAAAAGGAAGACCTTTCTCTGTCTCTCTCTCTCTCACTGTCCACTCTGCCTGTCAAAAAAAAATTACACATTTGTTCACCTGTTGGCCAAGACAGAGCATTTCGTGGCCCTTCCTTTGCCAAGAAATCCCAATAGTGTAGAATAATCTCCAGATGTTTACCTGGGCTTCAAGATGCTATCAAATGGTTACACCCTGGTCACACATCTTTTCTACACAAAAGTTTTGAAAGCCATATGTAGAAGGATCTCCAACAAGTTCATGGAAAATGTATGCAATGAACAAACTGCATGGATTTCAACTTTTTTTTTCTCCAAAGCAGTCACTTCTTATTTGCTTTTTCTATGAACTTTTTGAAGTGCCCTAGTGCAACCATTGACTGTACTTGGGAGTTTGCAGTGATCAGTAAACATTTTTGAATAAATACATGAATGAAAAGGTGTGAGATCATCCAAGGAAATTATTTTAAATCCCTGTTAATATAGTTGAAAAATGGAGTGCTACAACATTTTAAATGGGCAGTGTTATAGGCATCACTAAATTTAAACAAAAATGTGGTTATGAGCACAAATTGCAGTAATAATGCACTAAGAAGAGAAGAAATAGAAAAGTGAAGAACAGGTTTTAGCATATGTTCATATGCAATTTGGAAGAGAAGGAACATTTTCTTTCCGCAGGAGGAAATTCTCACAATTTTTGCCAATGATTTGGTTGGTTTCCAACTCCATCATTGCTTGTCTGGTATGAAAAATGCCATCTGTGCCATGTGGATGTGCCTTTGTAAAAATTGCACTACTAATTATGCTCTGGGAAGGAGCTGTTTAAGTGAAATCAGGTGTCAAGCTTACAATTGCCTAAAACGACTATGCTATTCTGAGAAAGAATGACACACCATATTGTAAAATGGAATTTAAGCATGGTGTGCAAACATTCCATTTTTGGTGTGCTGCAAAGGTCAGTTTGAAGAGGAAAGTTGTAAAGATTGCAAATGACTTTTCACCATCAACAGTGTAAGCAAGCTTTACTTTCAACCAAGGATAGACACAAGATCAATGTTGTACTTCCCTCATTAAAAAATCTTTTCAAGAATGGGCCATCAAAGAATGAGGTACCTTTCACTGAAGGGAGAACTTCCACTTTTGACTATGCCCTTGTCTAAATAAGATCAGAGTTGGCAAACTCAAGAGGTTTCCATAGCCTTGGCAGCTCATGACAAGAGCCTCTGGTGAATACTGATGTCATAAATAAGAGGGTCAATTGTTGAATCAACAATAGGAATCACTGTGCACCTGCTCACCATGTAGGATCTCTGTCCTTAATGTGTTGTACTATGTGAATTAATGGTAAAACTACTACTCAAACAGTACTTTATACTTTGTGTGTCTGTGTGGGTGCAAACTGTTGAAATCTTAACTTAGTATATACTGTTTGATCTTCTGTATATAAAGATAATTGAAAATGAATCTTGATGTGAATGGAATGGGAGAGGGAGTGGGAGATGGGATGGTTGTGGGTGGGAGGCAGATGATGGGGGAAAGCCACTATAATCCAAAAGTTGTACCTTGGAAATTTATATTTATTAAATAAAAGTTGAAAAAATCTTTTCAATTATATGTATATTTTTTCTGAAAATGTGAAGGAGAAATAGTGAGATGAAAAGCATGGCAAAGGATTCCAAAATCCATGAATTAATTTTGAAAAAAGTCAAAATCAGTCCCATTGTTACCAATTCGAATTCATTATATAATTTTAGTATATAGGCTTCAATGGACCAAGAGTATTTAGTTCCTTTCAGGACAAAATGAACAATTTACTTTCTTTAAGTACATTAGTTATTAGCAGTATTGCAGATTTTGCCATGATGATTCATTTGACACTGTTTTAATTCATATAAAGCAAGGTACATAAAGTTTAATTATAAATATTGCCACAATGATAAATCACTCATTATCATTATATGTATTTAACTTTGCTACTGCAAAGTTATGTTTGATCTATTGCTATTTGTATTTTGATTAATGCATTAATCACTTGATCCTTACAGAAGCTGTGCTAGTTAGATCTGCTAGCTAGGTCTTCAGGTCATCCCAGGCTTGTAAGTTAAAGCATATTGCATGCTAGTAATCAACAGAGTTGGGACATAAGTCTGCACTGTTGAATCTTGAATCCTGTCTTTAACTATTCCAAAGTTGACCTCTTCCCATAACAAGTATATTAGGTAGAGGCTTTCTCCTCATTAGTCATATAACATTAAGAGTGTATAAAATAATGAAACCTGGAGCACACAGAAGATAGAATATTCTACATGTAAGTCATGAAGTTGGATATAGGAGAGCATTTCAGGCAAAGGGAAAACATTGCCAGGACTTATGAGAGAGAGAAGGATAGGGGTGGACATTTGGCCTGGCAGTTATGAAACCTTGAACCATATTCGAGTACCTGGGTTGGATAACTGCCTTCTGACTCCAGGTTCTCACTAATTTAGATCTGGGGAGGCAGTGTTGATGGTTCAAATAATTGAGTTCTTGATACTTACTGTATGCTAACTGAATTGAGTTCCCAGATCCCTGCTGGCTGGCTCTGGGGCAATAAACCACAGACTGAGACATCACCTATATCTTTCATGTAAATTGCTGATTTTTCTTAAAATATTCAATTAGGTTGGAATTAGTCTTAACTGTTAAGACAACCACATCCCATACTGGGGTATACCTGTTTGTGCTCTGAATTACAGATTCCTGCTAATGCAGGTAACTGGGTGCAGTAGTGATGAACCAGGTAGTTCAGTTCCTGTTTCCCAAATGGGGTATGTGGATTGAGTTCTTGCTTCCTAGTTTCAGCATCAGTTGAGGACCGAAATGCAGGCATTTTTGAAATGAACTAGCAGATAGGAGTTTTCTTTTTCTCACTCTCAAACTCACTCTCTCTTCTTCTATCCCTCTCAAGCAAGTATATATTAAAGACTCAATTAAAAGGCTGGTGCCATGGCTCAATAGGCTAATCCTCCACCTGTAGCACCAGCACCCTGGATTCTAGTCCCAGTTGGGCCACCAGATTCTGTCCTGGTTGCTCCTCCTCCTGTCCAGCTCTCTGCTGTGGCCTGGGAGTACAGTGGAGGATGGCCCAAGTGCTTGGGCCCTGCACCCCATGGGAGACCAAGAGAAATACGTGGCTACTGGCTTTGGATCAGCACAGTGCACCAGCCACAGCATGCTGGCTGCAGCCGTTGGGGGTGAACCAAAGGTGAAGACCTTTCTCTCTGTCTCTCTCTCTCACTGTCCACTCTGCCTGTCAAAAAAAAACTCAATTAAAAGATGAAGCATTTCCAAGATAAATAAATATTTATACTTAAGTGAATTTACTGTTATTTTATAAAATACTGATATTCATGTTTGCATATAATAGGTTGATATAATTATTTACAGTCATTTTCTAATCACAAATATATTATGCTTATTTTACCACTGTTAATATAGTATTACTACACTATTCTTCAGCAGAGGATATACCATATTTTTTTTACTTAAAATAGTGTATTTGTTATCCTTTTACATATATGAGTTTGCTAAAAAATTCAGTAGTTAATTTTTTGGTATAGGTAACTAAAGGATTAATTTTCCAAGAAATTTGCCTTTATTCTTGTTTAAAATTGAGGTTGCTCAAGAATTCAAAAATTTATCTGTGATAGTATCTAAATAATAAATTTTCAATAATTTTTACTTTATTTTTTAAAAAGAAGCTGAACACTTATAGGTATATATTTGTTTAGTAAAAAACAAAAACAGAAAGCAAAAAGTAATAACTATACATAAGAAATATTGACTAACACACAAACCAGTAAATATAACTGTTGATGGGAATAAAGTATGTCTCCTTTCTTTGTAGTGTATATTGAAATTAAATTAAATCAATGCAATTTAATGACTATCATTTTAAAGTTTCATTGTGGTTTTTGAAATATTTATTTGAAAGGCAGAGTTACACAGAGGCAGAGGCAGAGAGAGAGAGAGAGAGAGAGAGAGGTCTTCCATCCACTGGTTCACTCCCCAATTGGCTGCAATGACCAGAGCTGCACGGATCCAAAGCCAGGAGCCAAATGCTTCTTCCCCATCTCCTATGTGGGTGCAGGGGCCCAAGGACTTGGGCCATCTTTTACTGCTTTCCCAGGCTATAGCTTAGAGTTGGGTCAAAAGTTGGGCAGATGGGAATTGAATTGGCACCCATTTGGGAAGCTGGCACTGCAGGCTGCAGCTTTACTTGCTATGCCACAGCACTGGCCCCAATTACTATCATATTTTGTCTCAGAATTTTTGTCTGATTATAGAAGAAATAGGTATAGGTGTATTTTTGTAACAATTTTCATGTAACATAATTATAGCACACATTTTGTTAACATATTTTCAACAAATGAATCATAGCAGAGAAAATGTACATTTAAGCAATCATCAGAACTCAAAATGTCCATTTCACTCCAAGACATTGGATTTTAAGTTCTCTATTAGATTGTTTACAACCATTGTCTCTACCGGTGAGGAACAATATTTTCTTGCTTCATTCTATTTGTTGAATTCAGTGTAGGGTTAATCTTATGAGTAAAAAGTAAACTGAAAATAGATTTTTGCAAAAATTGAGAGTGGGAATATGAGAGGGAGGAGTAAGTGTTGGAGCATGGTCAGGAGGGAGGATAGTGTGAATTATCACTGTATTCCTAAATCTATATATATGAAGCACATGAAATCTGTATACCTTAAAAATATAAATTTAATTTTTTATAATGTGACTTTTGTTACATGTCATGTAGAATTCGTATATCTATATTTGGTTTTCATTATATCTGAAGATCCCTTGTTTGTTTTTTAAGGATTTACTTACTTAAAGGCATAATAACAAGAAAGTAGAGACAGAAGCAGATATATATTTTAGATGCTGTTTCACCCCCTGAAATGCCTGTAACAACTATGGCTGTGTGAGGCTGAAGCCAGGAGCCAGAAACTCCATTCAAATCTGAGTAGGTAGGGAGGAACCCAAAAATATGAGCTACTCTCTGTTGCCTTTCATGTCCATTTGCAGGAAACCATCAGAGAAATGGCATCTCTAGGACTGAAATCAGGCACAAGGATATATGATACAGGTGTCCCAATCACTAGCTTAAAACATTGCACCATCATGCCCACCCCATGAGGATCACTTAATCTTAATGCATAACTTAATATATTCAGGATTATAAGCTTATTCCTTTGTATACCTTGTTTTATTTGAGTTACTTTTGTTCCCTATTTTTTGATGAATTACCGTTCTCTCCTATTTTCTTTCTGTACTTTTGGTTTGTTTGTTTACATTATTTCAAGCTACGATCCTCTATTGAATTTTTTTTTTTTTGACAGGCAGAGTGGACAGTGAGAGAGAGAGACAGAGAGAAAGGTCTTCCTTTGCCGTTGGTTCACCCTCCAATGGCCGCCGCGGCCGGCGCGCTGCGGCCGGCGCACCGCGCTGATCGGATGACAGGAGCCAGGAGCCAGGTGCTTTTCCTGGTCTCCCATGGGGTGCAGGGCCCAAGCACCTGGGCCATCCTCCACTGCACTCCCTGGCCACAGCAGAGGGCTGGCCTGGAAGAGGGGCAACCGGGACAGAATCCGGCGCCCTGACCGGGACTAGAACCTGGTGTGCCGGCACCGCTAGGCGGAGGATTAGCCTAGTGAGCCGCGGCGCCGGCCCCTCTATTGAATTATTATATTCATTGATTTGGTTATTAAAAAGAAAATACAGTAATGACATATTTTACACATTTATTAAATTATAAGCTCAAGAATGATACACTTTAATACTAATGCTGCTCTGTTAGTTTACACTGGTATTTATTTATTACAACTCATGTATATTTTTTAGCATTTACATATTTCTTCATCTTTCTCTTCATGAATTTTGTCTTATATTTTTTCCTTTCCTCTACTATAAAAATTATTGACATTAATAATGGAAAATTAGTCTCTCAAATTCATTCCTTACATTTATTGAATTTCCAATATGTTCTTTTAGATGTTGACATATATATATATATATATATATATTGCTTCCTTTATGTTGAATATTTTCAGAAGCTCTATAAGAAGTACAACCCTAGAAGCTCTATAAGAAGTACAACCCTAGTTCTTCATAATTCTTATATTAAACTTTCTTTTGATATGGATGATTGTTCCTATGAACCTCCTTCCTGGACCTGAGTTTACCATACTGAATTTCCAATCTTATGTCTTAAGATGATTTTGAATATCTTTTTATATGGTTGGCCTGGTCATTGGGGACACTGGTGGTATTGGTTCACTTTGGGTGGCTAGCCTATACAACATCATTCCTGACCTCTACTTGACTACAAAACATCTTGGAGATGGGTCTTCCATGGGACTGCAGTTGCTATGGGCATTTGGAAGTCTTCTGTCCAAAAGTATTCAGCTCTGAAAAGTCTGGAATATTTCATCAGGGAAACAGCCATAAGTATGATAGGAGCTTTCTGAAGACAAAGGGAATAACAGACTGGAGAGTGGAATAAGGGAATTATGAATATGAGTCATTTCTCCAGATGCAGAAATGCAATTGAAATTATATAAGTATTTCCACACTTTGGATATTAAATTTATATGTATGCTTATATACATGTGTTTATATGTTGATATATAAATACATGAATGTTTACAAGAGTATACACATATATATATATTTGTTTTCTTATGTACTATTCTCTTATGTAACACAAATTGCATCAAATTTAAATGTATTTAAATGTTACTAACTTAGGAAGCCGGCACCATGGCTCACTTGGTTAATCCTCCGCCTGCGGTGCTGGCATTCCATTTGGGCACCAGGTTCCAGTCCTGGTTGCTCCTCTTCCAGTCCAGCTCTCTGCAGTGGCCCGGGAGGGCAGTGGAGGATGGCCCAATTCCTTGGGCTCCTGCACCTGCATGGGAGACCAAGCAGAAGCACCTGGCTCCTGGTTTTGGATCAGTGCAGCACCAGCCATAGTGGCCATTTGGGGAGTAAACTAACAGAAGGAAGACCTTTCTCTCTCTCTCTGTCTATAACTCTACCTGTCAAATAATAATAAAAAAAGTTACTAACTTAAAACAACTATACATATTTATGTTGCACCATGTTTTTTCCTAAAGTATCAATCTCTTCAAATATTTGTGATTTCTTATGAGCAAAACATGTAGACTCTATTTTTTAAGAAAAAATAGATGGTACATTATCATCACCATAGTCACCCTACTCTATCATTCAAGGGAACACCAGAACTTCTTCCTCTTACATATAGCTGTTTCTTAAGATGTATTTATTTATTTGAAAGGCAAAGTTACAGATGTAGAGGGAGAGAAAGAGAGAGAGATCTTCCATTTCCTGGTTCACTCCCCACATGGCAGCAACAGCAGGGGGTTGGAGCTTTCTTTAGGTATCCCAAGTGGGAAGAGGGGCTCAAACACTTGGGTCATCTGCTGCTGCTTTCCCAGGCACATTAGCATGTGGAGCATGCAGGACATGAACCTACACTCATATGGGATGTTGGTGCTGCAGCTGGTGGCTTTACCTGCTACCCTACAGTGCTGGCCCACCTAGTACCTGTTAAACAACTTTTCCCAAGCAATTTCTCATTCCTACTCTTCCCTGTTTCTGTTAGCCACCATCATACTCTTAGCATCTATGAGAAGCACTTTGTTAGAGTCCACATATGAGTGAGACTATGTCGCTCATGTCTTTTTGGGTTTGGCATATTTTTTATATGATAAGGAGTCTCACATCCATCCATATTGTTGTAAATGATAAACGTGTCTTCCATTTCCATCAAATAGCTTTCCTTTGTGTGCATTCACATTTTCTTTTTCCATTCATCATTTTGTAGACACTTAGTTTTTTTTTCCATTTCTCAAATATAAAGATGGTATACCAAATTAATTTTCTTTAGATATACATACCCAGGAATGGGACTGCTAGATTGCATAATCTTTCTATTGCAGGGGTAGTAAGGGGTATAAAGGAGCAAAAAGAAATTATAAATTATAAAGATCAATTTCTAAGTCATAAAATATGAATATATTGGATGATTATATACAGAGGTAATCCATAAAAACAAATACAACTGGTAAAAGACATTACTATAAATACCAATCATAGACATATATATATATTCATAGTCTTAATTACTAAGTACAAGCAAGAAACAAAGACAATATTAAAGCACAGTAGTCAGACTAGAAAAAAATTTGCAAGAGAAATGGGAAAAAAGGATTAAATTATGAGATATCTTTATTCATTCTTTAAATTCATAATAAAAAAGAACACAGAGGACTCAACATAAAAATGTGTTCCACATATGAATAAGCATGGCTCTGAGCCAATAAACAGCCATTAAATTGTAACTGACCTGAAGGAGGTTCCTGCAACACCCAATAGGATCTTTTCCAGAAAGAGGTGGGAGGGAGTCCAGCAGTTGGCAGGACCAGGGAGGAGAAACTCCCTCCCACTACAGGGAGGCTGGAGCCAAAGAGGTCGCAGTGTTGGAAATGAACCTGACTCCTCTTATTTTTTCCATCTGGCACGACCTGAACTCATGTGTCAGCGCTATGGAGGATTCTGATTGGCTGCGTCTTTTAGACGTTGTGCACACACACGGCAATGCAAGCTGTTCAGTCAGATGCGGTGGCGTAAATGCTACGTAATCCTGCAGGATCTTGATGCCACAGTAGTCTTCCAGTTCTGAGGTGGAGGGAGGTTCTAGGAGTGGGCTCTGTTGTTGGGAATCTCTAAAGGCAGTCAGCGTTTGCTGCTCTCTGTCCTCTGTTTTCTGACCATCTTCCATTGAAGAACGCCACCCACCTATGACACTGGAAATGGTGAGTGTGTGGGGCGGGGCTTGAGGAGAGGGGAAGGCAGACTTCGTGGAAGTTGTCAGAAAAGGCTGACAGGTTGCCGGCTTCACAGAGGTCATCTCTAGTCCGTAGGCCCCATCTCGCTGCTGGAATGACACTTCCCTTGGCCCTCTCTGGTCTGCAGTGTGGGGACTTCAGGTGTCCTGTCCGTTTCTTGCTCACAGCCTAGGGGCCATCTCTGGGCAGCTGCTGGCAGCATTCCCCTGCCTTCCCCATTTATGCAGTGGGGACGGGGTGGTCATTATGGGGAATGTGGGCTGTGTGTGGAGGGTTCATGCAGTGAGGAGCTGTTGTTTAAGGGGTCCTCAGTTGCTCTTTTTACTCCAGGGGTGACATGAATCCACAAGTTTTCTGAATATGTCGGAAGCAGGTCTTAATTCACGGACCCTGATCTGTCAGCATAGCCCATTCTGGAGGTCTGACCTCATTTTCTGTTGAAAATAACAGTGTCATAGACAGTAAGTTAAAAACAAAGTAGTTTTATTTCACTCAGTGTTGTGGTTCAGGTTTTAGGGGGACAGGAGCACACTGCAATTTGGTACTCGGGTGTCATCTTTGCCCTTACACGTTCCCTTGGTAGGCTGTTTGCTGTCTTTGACCTTTCAAAATAGACAGTTTAGCTCATTACATTTATGGGTGTTTTAAAAACTATTTCTGTTCCATGACAACCTTCTCAACCCCAAAAATATAAGCCTAGATTTCTAAGTTTTAATTTTTATTTTGATATAGGGTGATTTTTCAAGGTTATTGGGATAAAATTGACAAAATTTGTGTATATTCAAGGCCTGCAATCTGATGTTATTTGAGGTGTTTTTAAGTCCACGGGAAATTCACTTTATCATTTAATCTAGTTTTTCACTAAATTTTTGGAATCCCCTTTTACATATGTATTATGAGATGATTAAGACAAACTAACATATCCATATCACCTTGCATAGTCTTTAAAATAATACTTAAGATCTTAATAAGTTGTGAGTATTGAATAGTGTATTGATATTATTTCTGTGCTGTATATTAGGTCTCAAGGAGTTAATTTATCTCCTAACATCTTCACACTTCCTCCACTCTCAGCCCCTAGAAACCACTATTCTGTTCTGTGATTAAGTTTGATTTTCTTCAATTCCACAAATTCAGGAGATTATGTGGTATTTATCTTTCTGTGTCATACTTCATGCAGCCTGATGTGCACATTAATTTATTTGGATCCATGTTGTGATAAAATGCTAGAATTTCTCTTTTATTGTTGGATGTGATTCAATTGTGTGCATGTGTATCATGTTTTTCTCTATTCATCTATTGACCATGTTATTTCCATTTCTTGTTCTTGTGAATAATGCTCATATGAACATGGATGTGCCCGTGTACCTTTGAGATAGTGATTTTATTTCCTTTGGATACACATCCAGTAGTGGGATTACTTTGTCATGTGTTCCGTTTTTAATTTTATTTGGGATACTTCCATAGTGTTTTTCTTTTTTTTTTCTTTCTTTCTTTTTTTTTTTTTTTGACAGAGTGGACAGTGAGAGAGAGAGAGAGACAGAGAGAAAGGTCTTCCTTTGCTGTTGGTTCATCTTCCAATGGCCACTGCAGCCGGCACGCTGCAGCTGGCACACCACGCTGATCCGATGGCAGGAGCCAGGTGCTTCTCCTGGTCTCCCATGGGGTGCAGGGCCCAAGCACTTGGGCCATCCTCCACTGTACTCCCTGGCCACAGCAGAGGGCTGGCCTGGAAGAGGGGCAACCGGGACAGAATCCGGCGCCCCGACCGGGACTAGAACCCGGAGTGCCGGCGCTGCTAGGCGGAGGATTAGCCTAGTGAGCCGTGGCACCAGCCCCATAGTGTTTTTCATAGTAATTTACCAATTTACATTCCCTCAGACAATTTATGTGTTATTTTTCTAAAGATCTGATTCAGTACTTGTTATATTTTTAGTTTTTGATAATAGCCATTTCTACATATGTGAGGTGATAATATTGTGGTATTGGTTAGCAGTGCGGCCCCTTTTAAAATACCTGTTGGGTGCTTTCATATCTTGATTGGAAAAACTATCTGATTCTTTGTCCAATTTTATTTACACTTATGAGTTTATTTCTTTGTATTACTCCCTTAATGATACTATGTTTGCCAACTTTTTCTCCCATTCTTTGTTTTCTCTGTTTAGTTTTCCTTTTAGTACACAGATTTTATTTTTTTGTCTTTTAGTTTTTTGTAGTCTTACTTCCTTTTGTCACCTGTGCATTTGATGTCATATCTGAATCATTGTTGAGGTACGATATATCCAAAGCTGTTTTAGGCATTTGTGATGGGAATATTCTCAGTGGAAGGGAATATTCTCTTTCCCTGTCTGTGTATATGTGTGTTTGTCTTTTTTTCTTTCAAACTAATTAATTAAGAAGCTTGTAAAAACTACTTGGAGTGCTTGGTACCAAATCAGAGTTAGATTATAGGATTAAGGTCTTAGTATTACATAGAATAGTGGGGTGACCATAGTTTACAGTAATACATTCATTATTTTATGAGCAAATAGAAGGAAGATATTCCAAGGCTCTGATTATGAGGTGTAATGTCATAGAAGGGAAAATGTATCTTGATTTGATCATTACACATTGTATATGTGATTAAAATTTCACACTGTTACCTGTAGATATGTATAATTATTGTCAACAAAATATGAACCCAGAACAGCATCTTACTGGGTGTATAATTTTAAGAAATATCAAAATATTTAAATTAGCGTCATAACTACTATTAGTATCTTTGGAAGTATTTTATTAAGACAAAGATAATCTGAAAATAACTGAATTGGTATTTTCCCAGGAAAAGTGGAGCAATTAGGAGGCAGTATTTTAGCTTAAATTTGTAATTAATAATCTTTTGAATTGTTTCACATAAGCAAAGTGAAGTGGTTCTCTAAGTGTGTATGGTATTAATTTGAATTAGGACAATATCAAACAAGAAATAATGAACTAAATAGCAGATTAATTTTGGTGAAAAATTCCTTGAAACATGCATATTATTTCATTCTAAACATTGTCTATGAATTGTAAGGCTCCTCATATTTATGGTTTTAAGTAGTTTTGAACCAAAGTGAGTATATTAATTTCATGTTCCACAAAATAGGTGAAACTCTCCCATATTTGTTGGTATTCAGTTTCTTCTGTGAAGCCCAAACTTAAGAGTTTATCTGCTCAGTCCTAACTGTCCCTTGATTTAGTTGAATGTCCTTTGCTTTGTACTGTACTGGCAGTATACATAATCATAACCATATTATAATATTAACATGTTTTCATTAATCCCACAATTCTTCATATTACTTACAGTAAAGTTTCATTTACCATCAGCCCCAGACAGGCACTAATCTGAAGTCTATCTCCAGAGAATGGCCTTTTATGGACATATCCTATAATTGAAATTGTACAATCTTGCAGTATGTGGGGTTTTGGTTTTAATTTCTTCTCTTGAGTTTTTACTTTTGTAGTTGGTAATTTGTTAATTAATTTTTATTGCCAGATAGTGTACCATTATAAAAGATATGTTACACACTGTTATTCTTACATTCAGTATTTGAGTTGATTTCACATTTGGCTTTCATAAATATTGCTGCAGTGAGCAGACGTGAGCAAGTGGATTTTTTATCTTTTGGCATACAGGAGAGAAACTGCTGAGTTAAGAAATAATCCTATGTAGAACTTGCTAAGACACTGCAAATTATTTTTCACAATGGTTGCACTATTTTACTGAAAGTGTATGAGGGTTCCATGTTCTCCATCTATCTCAGTCAGCATTTATCTATGGCTGAATCAGAATCATTCTACTGAATATTAAGTGATATCTTTAGGTTTTGTTTGCATTTACCCAATGACTAATAGTAATCATATCTTTTTGCATTATTAAATGTCTTATTGAAGTAACTGATTTTAAAAATTATATGTTCCTATAATTTTTATTTTTCCATTACAAAATTCAGTGTTTTTATTCTTAAATTTCTTAGTGGTATTTTCACTTTGATGCTATCTTGAATGTTAATGTTAATTATATTTTCATAATGTTCATTGCTACTATACAGAAATGTAATTGATATTTGTATCTTTATTCTATATTCTGCTACATTGTGAATTTTTGTTTTTTTTGTGAATTCCTCAGGATATGTTTCAATTACAATATTATGCTTTTTTCAAATAAAAACACTTTGTTCTTCAAAATTTAAAAAAATTAAAGACTTTTAAAAATTTATTTGAAAGGCAGAGTTACAGCGAGCGAGAGAGTGAGTGAGCGAGAGAGAAACTTTGCATGCATTGGTTCAATGCCCAAATGGCCTCAATGGCTGGGGCTATGCCAGGCTAAAGCCAGGAATCAGGAGCTTGGAGCTGCTTAGGTTTTTCAAGTGTATCTGTTTTTATGCTAATACTACAGTTTTTGATTACTTTTGCTTTTCAATTAAGGGAATGTGAAACATCCCACTTTGATCTTATTTTTAATAATATTTTGGATATTTGGATCTTTGACATGCCATAGAGTTTTCTGTATATTCTATTTTATTTTCTACAAAAATAACTATTGGAGTGTTATAAAGAATCATTTCAATCTCTAAATCACTTAGGATCATATTGATTTATTGTATATACTTTATAATCCATGAACACAGTATTTATTTCCATTTATTTGTATGAGCATTGATTCCTTTCAGTAATCCTTTATTGTTCTCAGATTTGAGATATTTTATTCCCTTGGTTACATTTTTTTCTAAGTGCTTTATTCTTTTTGTTTCTATTTAAAATCCAATTATTCTATAAAATTTTTCATAAGGTGAAAATTTCTTGTGTTTCATATATACAGACTTAGGAGCATGATACTTCTCACCCTACCACTCACCTATCCATAGTCCCAACATTTTACCCTCTATCCTTTTTTATGTTCCTTTTAACTTTTACAATAACATACTTTCAGTTTATGTTATAATCACAAGTTTAATAACAAGTTTCCACCAAGTAAAAATTCAACAATTGATAAATAGAAAAAAATACCATAAGAATACTATGCCTCAAGAATATAGACAAGGGCTGTAACAATAATCAAATCTCAAAATGTCAGTTTTATTCATATACATTTTATTTTTGTACTCTGTATATTAGTTACCAGAAATCAGGGAAAACATAGGTATGTGTCTTTTTTGGGGAGTAGCTTATTTTATTGAGTATAATGATTTGTAGTTCCATGCATTTTATTGCCAAAGATACGTTTTCATTATTTTTTTAAGGTCCAGTACTGTTCAATAGTGTATATATAACTTATTTTCTTTATCACATGATCAGTTGATTGACATCTAGTTTGATTCCACATATTAGCTTTTGTAAAGAGAGCTGCAATAAACATGTGGATACAGATAACACTTTCATGTGCTGATTTCATTTTCCTTGCTTAAATTTCCAGGAGTGGATATCTGTGTCATAAGGTAGATATATTGTCAGATTGCTGAGGAATCTACATATTGTCTCCAATAATGGTTGTGCTACTTTACATTCCCATAAATAGTGTATTATTGTGTATTTTCCTCTACATACTCATCAGCACTTACCTTTTCTTGATTTTTGGATGATATAGTCTCAAACTACGATGAGGCAAATCCTCATTGTTCTTTTTTTAAAATATTTATTTATTTGAAAGGCAGAATTACAGAGAGGCAGAGGCAGAGAGAGAGAGAAAGAGAGAAAGTCTTCCATTTACTAGTTCACTTTCCAGAGAGAGAGAGAGAAAGAAAGAAGTCTTCATCTACTAGTTCACTTTCCAGATGGCCACAATGGCCAGAGCTGCACCAATCTGAAACCATGATTCAGGAGCTTCTTCCAGGTCTCCCACATGGGTGAAGAGGCTCAAGGACTTGGGCCATCTTCTGCTGCTTCCCCAGGCCATAACAGACAGCTGGATCAGAAGTGGAGCTTCTGAGACTCGAACTGGTGCCCATATAGGATGCTAGCACTGCAAGTGGCAGCTCTACCTACTATGCCACAGCACTGGCTCCCTATTGTAGTTATTTTTAAAGATTTATTTTAAAGCCAGGATTACATTGAAGGAAGAGAAGAAGCAGAGGGAGAGTCTTCCATCTATTTGTTCACTCCCCAAATAGTTCCAATGGTCAGGACTGGGACAGGTCAAAGGCAGGAGCCGGGGGCTTCATGTGGACCTTCCACATAATATAAAGGTTCAAGGACATAAGAGAGCTTCCATTGCTTTCCCAGGTACATTAGCAGGGAGCTGGATCAGAAATGCACCAACAGGGACTCAAAGTGGTGACCATAGGGATGCTCACTTTGCAGGCAGTGGCTTTACACACTATGTTACAGTGCTACCCTTTCATTGTGGTTTTTATTTGCATTTCCCTGATGGCTAGTGATCCTGAGCATTTTTTCATCATTGGCCATTTCGTCCTTGGAAAAGTAACTGTTTATGTCCTTTGGCCATTTCTTATCTGGATTTTTTGTTTTGTTGTTGAGTTTCTTGGGTTCTTACTAAATTCTGGATATTGGTCTTTTATTGCATAATTTCAAAAAATTTTTCCCATTCTGTCAGTTGTCTTTCATGTTTTTGAGTGTTTCCTTTGCAGTGCAGAAACTTCCTAGCTTAACATAATCTCATTTTTTTATATTTTTGCTTTTACTGACTGTGCTTCTGAGGCTTTTTTCATGAAGTTTTTGCTTATGCCAATGCATTGAAGAGTTTCACCAATATTTTCCTCTAGTAATGTGGTGGTATCAGGTCCTAGATTTAGGTCTTTGGTCCATTTTGAGTTAATTTTTGTATAAGGTGTAAGGTAGGGTCTTCTTTCACACTTCTATATGTGTAGATCTAATGTTTTCAGCACCATTTGGTGAAGAGACTGTCTTTTCTCCAGGGGCTAATTTTAGCTCATTTGTGAAAGATTAGTTGGTTGTAGATGTGTGGGTTAGTTTCTTGTATTTTAATTCTTTTTCATTTGTCAACATTTCTATTTTTGTTCTAGTACCAGGCTGTTTTGGTTATAACTACCCTGTATATTCTGTATTGAAATCTGGTATTTTGATGCCACCAGTCTTGTTTTAGTTGTTTAGGCTATCCAGGTCTCTGTTGTTTAAATATGAATTTTAGCATCATTCTTCTACATATGAGAAGAATGACATTGTACTGAGCTTGTAAGTTGCAATGGATATAGTGGACATTTGATATTAATTATTCCAATCCATGAGCATGGAAGAGTGTTCCATTTTGTGGCATCTTCTATTTCTTTCTTTATTGATTTGTAATTTTGATTGTAGAGATCTTTCCTATATTTGATTAAATTTATTCCAAAGTATTTAAGTTTGTTGGAACTACTGTGAATAGTAATGATCTTACAAGTTTTTCTCAGCCATGGCATTGTGTATACAAGGGATATTGATTTTGTGCATTGGTTTTATATTCTGCAACACTGTCAAACTCTGTGATGAGTTCTAGAAGTCTCCTGGTGGAGTCATTTGGTTTAATATATATATATATATATAAATATATATAATTCTATATATATATATAATTATGCCATCTTGCAAACAGTGACAATTTGACTTCCTCCTTTCCCTTTGATTTTTTTTTTGCCTTATGCCTCTGGCTAAAACATTCAGAACTATATTAAATAGCAATGGTGAGAGTGGACATCCTTGTCAGGTTCTGGATCTTGGTGGAAATGCTTCCAGCTTTTCCCCATTCAGTATGAGGCTTGCTGTGTGTTTGTCATATATTGCCTTGGTGGTGGTAAGAAATAAGGGTTTTTATCATGAGATGATGTTGTCTTTCATCAAATGACTTTCTACATCTATTGACATAATCATATGGTTTTATTCTACTTGTTTGTTAATGTGATGTGTCATTTATATTGATATCCATATGTTGAACCTTTTCTGTGTACTGGCGATAAATCCCACTTGTTCCAGGTGAACAATATTTCTGAAGTTTTGTTTGATTCAATTATGTGATATTTTGTTGAATGTTTTTGCTCTGTTCATCATGGATAAATGTCAGTGATTATCAGTCTTTGTTGTATCTTTTTCTGGCTTTTGGAATTAAGGTGATGCTGTCCTCATATAATCAATTTGAGAGGATTTTCTCCCTGTTAATTGTTTTGAATACTTTGAGAAGAACTGAGATTAGGGAATTAGTTCCTCTTTATTTATTTATTTATTTTTTAACTTTTATTTAATGAATATAAATTTCCAAAGTACGATTTATGGATTACAATGGCTTCCCCCCCATACCGTCCCTCCCACCCACTACCCTCCCCTTTCCCACTCCCTCTCCACTTCCATTCACATCAAGATTCATTTTCGATTATCTTAATATACAGAAGATCAGCTTAGTATACATTAAGAAAGGATTTCAAAAGTTTGCTCTCACACAAAAACATAAAGTGAAAAATAATAGATGATTTTTTTTAAATGATGATGAAATCAGATCAGACCTATTGTCATGTTTAATCCCAGTGAGAGTCAAGTTGAGAGTTGACAATTTCTTTTTTTTTTTTTTACAGAGGATCAGTTTAGTATACATTAGGTAAAGATTTCAACAGTTTGCACCCCCATAAAAACACAAAGTGAAATATATTGTTTGAGTACTCGTTATAGCATTAAATCTCAATACACAGCACATTAAGGACAGAGATCCTACATGAGGAGTAAGTGCACAGTGACTCCTGTTGTTGACTTTACCAATTGACACTCCTGTCTATGGCATCAGTAGTCTCCCTATGCTCTGGTCATGAGTTTCCAAGGCTATGGAAGCCCTCTGAGTTCTCCGATTCTTATCTTGTTTAGACAAGCTCATAGTCAAAGTGGAGGTTCTCTCCTCCCTTCAGAGAAAGGTACCTCCTTCTTTGATGACTTGTTCTTTCCACTGGGATCTCACTCGCAGAGATCTTTTGCCAGAGTGTCTTGGCTTTCCATGCCTGAAATACTCTCGTGGGCTTTTATTTAATGAATATAAATTTCCAAAGTACAGAATATTGATTACAATGGCTTCCCCCCCATAACGTCCCTCCCACCTGCAACCCTCCCCTTTCCCACTCCCTCTCCTCTTCCATTCACATCATGATTCATTTTTGTTTCTCTTTACATACAGAAGATCAGTTTAGCATACATTAAGTGAAGATTTCAACAGTTTGCTCCCACACAGAAACATAAAGTGAAAAATACTGTTTGAGTACTAGTTATAGCATTAAATCTCAATACACAGCACATTAAGGACAGAGATCCTACATGAGGAGTAAGTGCACAGTGACTCCTGTTGTTGACTTAACAAATTGACACTCCTGTCTATGGCATCAGTAATCACCCTAGGCTCTTGTCATGAGCTGCCAAGGCTATGGAAGCCCCCTGAGTTCACTGACTCTGATAATTTTTAGACAAGGCCATGGTCAAAGTGGAAGTTCTTTCCTCCCTTCAGAGAAAGGTACCTCCTTCTTTGATGACCCGTTCTTTCCACTGGGATCTCACTCGTGGAGATCTTTCATTTAGTTTTTTTTTTTTCCCCAGAGTGTCTTGACTTTCCATGCCTGAAATACTCTCATGGGCTTTTCATCTGGCTCCACATGCCTTAAAGGCTGATTCTGACCAGAGTGCTGTTTAGGACATCTGCCATTCTATGGGTCTGCTGTGTATCTCAGTTCCCATGTTGGATCATTCTCTCCCTTTTTGATTCTATCAGCTAGTATTTGCAGACACTATTCTTGTTTATGTGATCCCTTTGGTTGTTAGTCCTATCATTATGATCAATTGTGAACAGAAATTGATCACTGGGACTAGTGAGAAGGCATTGGTACATGCCACCTTGATGGGATTGAATTGGAATCCCCTGGTATGTTTCTAACTCTACCGTTTGAGGTAAGTCAGCTTGAGCATGTCCCGAATTGCACATCTCTTCCATCTCTTATTCCCACTCTTATATTTAATAGCAATCACTTTTCAGTTAAGTTTCAGCACTTAAGAAGAATTGTGTATTGATTACAGTATTCAACCAAAAGTATTAAGTGGAACAAACAAAAAAATACTAAGAGGGATAACATATCAAGTTGCTCATCAACAGTCAGGGTGAGGGCTGATCAAGTCACCGTTTCTCATAGTGTTCATTTCACTTTAACAGGTTTCCTTTTTGGTGCTCAGTTAGTTGTCACCCATTAAGGAGAACAAGTGGTATTTGTCCCTTTGGGATTGGCTTATTTCACTCAGCATAATGTTTTCCAAATTCCTAACAGGGATCACTTTTCAGTTAAAATTTAAACACCTAAGAATAATTGTGTGTTAATTACAGAGTTCAACCAACAGTACTAGAACAAAAAAAAAAATACTAAAATGGATAAAGTATTACATTGTACATCAACCATCAGGACAATAGCTGATCAAGTCACTGTTTCTCATAGTGTCCATTTCATTTCAACAAGTTTCCCCTTTGGTGCTCAGTTAGTTGTCGCCGATCTGGGAGAACATATGATATTTGTCCCTTTGGGACTGGCTTAATTCACTCAGCATGATGTTTTCCAAATTCCTCCATCTTGTTTCAAATGACCTGGTTTCGTTGTTTTTGACTGCTGTATAGTATTCTATAGAGTACATGTCCCATAATTTCTTTATCCAGTCTACTGTTGATGGGCATTTGGGTTGGTTCCAGGTCTTAGCTATTGTGAATTGAGCTGCAATAAACATGAATGTGCAGACAGCTTGTTTGTTTGCCAATTTAATTTCCTTTGGGTAATTTCCAAGTAGTGGGATGGCTGAGTTGAATGGTAGGGTTATATTCAGGTTTCTGAGGAATCTCCAGACTGACTTCCATAGTGGCTTAACCAATTTGCATTCCCACCAACAGTGGGTTAGTGTCCCTTTTTCCCCACATCCTCTCCAGCATCTATTGTTGGTAGATTTCTGAATGTGAGCCATTCTAACTGGGGTGAGGTGAAACCTCATTGTGGCTTTGATTTGCATTTCCCTGATTGCTAGTGATCTTGAACATTTTTTCATGTGCCTGTTGGCCATTTGGATTTCCTCTTTTGAAAAATGTCTATTGAGGTCCTTGGCCCATCTCTTAAGTGGGTTGTTTGTTTTGATGTTGTGGAGTTTCTTGATTTTGTTGTAGATTCTTGTTATCAACCCTTTATCAGTTGCATAGTTTGCAAATATATTTTCCCATTCTGTCGGTTGTCTCTTCACTTTCCTGACTGTTTCTTTTGCAGTACAGAAACTTCTCAATTTGATGCAATCCCAAATGTTAATTGTGGCCTTGACTGCCTGTACTTCTGGGGTGTTTTCCAAGAAGTCATTGCCGGTACCTATATCTTGCAGGGTTTTTCCAATGCTCTCTAATAATTTGATGGTGTCAGGTCATAGATTTAGGTCTTTAATCCATGTTGAGTGAATTTTTGTGTAAGGTGAAAGGTAGGGGTCTTGCTTCATGCTTCTGCACGTGGAAATCCAATTTTCCCAGCACCATTTATTGAATAGACTGTCCTTACTCCAGGGATTGGTTTTGGATCCTTGATCAAAAAGAAGTTGGCTATAGATGTTTGGGTTGATTTCTGGTGTTTCAATTCTATTCCATTGATCTATCCATCTGTTTCTGTACCAGTACCATGCTGTTTTGATTACAACTGCCCTGTAGTATGTCCTGAAATCTGGTATTGTGATGCCTCCGGCTTTGTTTTTGTTGTACAAGATTGCTTTAGCTATTCGAGGTCTCTTGTGCCTCCATATAAATTTCAGCACCATTTTTTCCAGATGTGAGAAGAAGGTCTTCGGTATCTTGATTGGTATTGCATTGAATCTATAAATTGCTTTTGGGAGAATGGACATTTTGATGATATTGATTCTTCCAATCCATGAGCATGGAAGATTTTTCCATTTCTTGGTATCCTCTTCTATTTCTTACTATAAGATTTTGTAATTTTCATCGTAGAGATCTTTAACGTCCTTGGTTAAGTTTATTCCAAGGTATTTGATTGTTTTTGTAGCTATTGTGAATGGGATTGATCTTAGAAGTTCTTCCTCAGCCATGGCATTGACTGTGTATACAAAGGCTGTTCATTTTTGTGCATTGATTTTATATCCTGCTACTTTGTCAAACTCCTCTATGAGTTCCAATAGTCTCTTAGTAGAGTTCTTTGTGTCCCCTAAGTAAAGAATCATAGCATCTGCAAAGAGGGATAGTTTGAGTTCTTCCTTCCCCATTTGTATCCCTTTAATTTCTTTTTCTTGCCTAACAGCTCTGGCTAGAACTTCCAGAACTATATTGAATAGCAGTGGTGAGAGTGGGCATCCCTGTCTGGTACCAGATCTCAGTGAGAATGCTTCCAATTTTTCCCCATTCAATAGGATGTTGGCTGTGGGTTTTTCATATATTGCTTTGATTGTATTGAGGAATGTTCCTTCCAAACCCAGTTTGCTTAGAGTTTTCATCATGAAAGGGTGTTGTATTTTATCAAATGCTTTCTCGGCATCTATTGAGATAATCATATGGTTTTTCTTCTGCAGTCTGTTAATGTGGTGTATCACATTGATTATTTTGCACACATTAAACCTTCCCTGCATACTAGGGATAAATCCCACTTGGTCTGGGTGGATGATCTTTCTGATGTGTTGTTGGCATTCTATTGGCCAGAATTTTATTGAGGATTTTTGCATCTATGTTCATCAGCGATATTGGTCTGTAATTCTCTTTCAATGCTGCATCTTTTTTTTTGGCCTAGGAATTAAGGTGATTCTGGCTTCATAGAAAGAATTTGGGAGGATTCCCTCTTTTTTGATTGTTCTGAATAGTTTGAGAAGAAATGGGATTAGTTCTTCTTTAAATGTCTGGTAGAATTCAGCAGTGAATCCATCTGGTCCTGGGCTTTTCTTTGTTGGGAGGGCCTTTATTACTGTTTCAATTTCTGTCTCAGTTATGGGTCTGTTTAGGTTTTCCATGTCTTCCTGGTTCAATTTAGGTAGGTTGCATGTGTCCAGGAATCTATCCATTTCTGATAGGTTTCCCTGTTTGCTGGCATACAAGTCCTTGTAGTAATTTCTGATGATTCTTTTTATTTCTGTGGTGTCTGTTGTACGTTTCCTTTTTCATCTCTGATTTTATTGATTTGCGTCTTTTCTCTTCTTTTTTTAGTTAGTTGAGCCAATGGGGTGTCAATTTTGTTTATTTTTTCAAAAAACCAGCTCCTCGTTTGGCTGATTTTTTGTATTTTTTTTTTTTGATTCAATCCTGTTGATTTCTTCTCTGATTTTAATTATTTCTCTTCTCCTGCTAGATTTGGGTCTGGTTTGCTGTAGGTTTTCTAAATCCTTGAGGTGAATTGAAAGCTCATCTATTTGGTGCCTTTCCAATTTATTGATGTAGGCACCTATTGCTATAAACTTTCCTCTTAACACTGCTTTTGCTGTATCTCATAAGTTTTGGTATGGTTTGCTGTTATCCTCATTTACTTCCAGAAAATATTTGATTTCTCATTCATTATGATTTCTCATCACTATCACAGTTTCCTGTTGTACTAGTTGTTTCATTTCATTTTGATTCCTCCTTAATATTTCATTTTCACAAGAGAGATGTTCTATCTTGTCCATTAAGGATTTCTGTAGTTCAAGAATTTGTTTTTGAGAACTTCTTAATGTTCTTATCAATTTTTTGAGATCCACTTCTTGCATTTCTTCTATCTCATCATCTTCATAATCTTGAATCGGGGTGTCTTTTTCATTTGGGGGCATCATAGTCACTTGCTTGTTTTTATTACCTCGGTTTTTGCGTTTGTTATTTGGCATATTGGAGATATTTGGTTTCTTCACTGTGGTTCTTTTTCTTGTTATACTATGACTCTAGATTAAGTGGACTGTCTGTTTTTGATGGAGCCTTAGAGGCTTGAGATGGGTGTGGCCTGAGAGCTCTGTTTGGTGTGCCAAAGGTGACACTCCCAGGTTAGGCGTGGTAGCTCTCTTTCTCTCTCTTTCTTTTTTTTGATTCCAAAGGGAAGTAATTCCACACAACTGAATGAAGTTGAAGGTAGTTATCAGGCAAATGATATACCCACAGGTATATGCATTTGGGGGTATTAATTCCTCCAGTAGTTGAAATATGGATTTTTTTGTTTCTTTTTTTTATATCTTATGTTTCTTTCACTAATGTTTTAGAATCTTCATTGTAGAGATCTTTCACATTCCTTATTAAATTTATCACTATTTTGGTAGTTTTTGTGAGTGAGGTTTTTTTTATTTTATTTTTTTTATTTTTTGACAGGCAGAGTGGATAGTGAGAGAGACAGATTGAAAGGTCTTTCTTTTTGCCGTTGGTTCACCCTCCAATGGCCACCGTGGCTTGCCCATCACGCTGATCTGAAGCCCAGAGCCAGGTGCTTCTCCTGGTCTCCCATGCGGGTGCAGGGCCCAAGCACTTGGGCCATCCTCCACTGCCTTCCCCGGCCACAGCAGAGAGCTGGCCTGGAAGAGGGGCAACTGGGACAGAATCCAGTGCCCCGGCCAGGACTAGAACCTTGTGTGCCGGCGCCACAAGGTGGAGGATTAGCCTAGTGAGCCGTGGTGCCGGCCAGTGAGGTGGTTTTTGTAAGTCCTTTTTCAGGTAGTTGTTGGCATGTATGAATATTATTTTTTGTGTTGATTTTGCATCCTGAAGCTGCTGAATTCTCTTATAATTCTGATAGTCTCTTATGGGGATCTTTTTGTTTCCTAATATAATATTCACATGCCATGATACTTGTATTTCTGACTTTCCATTTGCATGACTTTAATTTCTTTTTCTTGTCTTAGCACTCTAAATAAAACTTTCAGAACTATTGAACAAAAGTGGTAACAGTGGAAAACCTTGTCTGGTGCCAGATGTCAGTCAAAATACTTTCAGCTTTTTTATTCCATAATGCTGGCTGTGGGCTTGTCATATACTCCCTCTATTGTTTTGAGGTATGTGCCTTCTGTACCCAATTTTTATGCTTTTTTCTATCAGAAAATTACATTTCATCAAATGTTTTCTCTGTATCTATTGAGAAAATCATATGGATGTAATCTTTATTTTACTGATGTTATGCATCACATTTATTTATCTTTGTATGCCAGAACAGCCATGAAATTCCATTTGGTCTGAGTGAATGATATTTTAATATGCTGTTGAATTCAGTTTGCTTGTATTGTGTCAAGTATTTTTGCATCAACATTCATCAGGAATAATCATTTGTAGTTCTTTTTACTGTTGTATCCTTATTTGGTTTTGTCTTAATGTAAATCCAGTCTCATAGACTAAATTTGGAATGGTTTGCTCTCTATAAATTTAGGTGAGTATTTTAAGAAGAATTGATGATAGTTCATCCTTAAAAGATTGATAGAGGGGCTGGCACTGTGGCATAGTGGGTAAAGCTGCTGCTTGCAGTGCCAGCATCCCATACAGACACTGGTTTAAGTCCCAGCTACTTCACTTTGGATCCAACTCTCTGCTATAGCCTGGGAAAGCAATGGAAGATGGTTCAAATTGTTGGGCCCCTGCACCCATGTGGGAGAGCTAGAGGAAGCTCTTGCCTTCTGGCTGCCAATTGGTGCAGCTCTGGGCATTGTGGCCATCTGGGGAGTGAACCAGCACATGGATGACCTCTCTCTGTCTCTCTGCCTCTACCTTTCAAATAAATAAATAAACCTTTGAAAAAAAATTTGATATAACTCATTAGTGAAGCCATCAATCACTGAGATTATTTTTGTGGGAAGATTTTACTGGTGACTCCATCTCAACCTTGTTTATTGGTCTACTTAGATTTTCAATGTGTTCATGCATCAGTTTTGGTGTATATTTTATAAGGAACTGAAGGAGAGGAGCTACTACTGTAAGTAAAGTTGTGGGGAGGTAGAGAGGCTGACTGCTTGCTTTGATCAATTCACATTGTGTTTATGCATAGAAATATTGCACTGTATCCCATAAAGGTTTGTGATTGAATAAAAAAAATACTTTGCTAAAAAAAGAGTTTTTATTGAGGTTTTAATGAGAAGCAATGAAAACACCAGGATAAATACACTATGGAGGTCTAGGAATGGCTCTTTATAGTAAGTCACATGTAAGTCTAGAATATAGAGGCTAGGTGTTCCAGATTTTCTGTCACCTGGCTTTGGAGGACTTTAGCAGAGGAATGGGGGACTGAAATTTGAAAGCCCTAAATAGAAGGAAGTGGGTGCTTTGGACTCTGAATTGTTGAGTTTGCCAACAAAGCTGCACTCACAGACCAGTCCATTGCCAACTCAATGAATCAGCTAACCATGAGAACAGCTCCTTCCTGGGAAACATGGTCTCAGATATTAATTTATGTCTTAAGTTTGTCTATTTCATGTAAGTTTTTTGCAGAAAAGTGTTCATCATATTACCTTATATTATCCCTCTCCCTATGTTTAGGGGTGATATCTGTTTTACTCTCTGACACACTTGAATTATGTCAACCATGTCCTTTCTTCACATACCGTGTCACTGTTCAGTGATCCAATTTGTTGATGTTCTTACGGGCAGATTTCCATATCTTTAGATTTCTATATCATTTTCTGTTTTCTATTTCATTACTTTCACAAGTGATTCATATAATTTCCTTTCTCCTATTTACATTGTGTTTAATTTGTTTTCTTCTTTATATTTTAAGGTTCATGGACACATTTTCAATTTTAAAACATTGATTTTTCAAATGATTGAATTGAAAATTTTATCTTTAGTCAAAGATCCCTTCAACAAAGTGACTATTTTATTGTTTTACCCAGAAACCTTTTATTTAAGGAATAAAAACTTCATTTCATAAATCCAACTTTAGGAACATAGTGATTCTTATCACCCAGCCGCCCTCCCACCCATTTTTTTACCTTTCTTTTTCCTCCTCCCTCTCCTATTCCCATTCTTATTGTTTAAATAACATTCATTTTCAATTAACTTAATCACATAAGATTAACTCTATACTAAGAAAGGAGTTCAATAAATAGTATGAAGAAAAAAATCTTCCTCAACAGTTGAGACAAGGGCTCTTCAAAGTGGTCACATCTTAAAGTGTAAATTTCACTTCTAAAGATTAACTTTTAGGTGCTCTACTTGTTACCACAAATCAGGGAAAACATACGCTATTTGTCCTTTTGAGAGTGGCTTATTTCATTAAGTATAATGTTTTCCAATTTCATCCATTGTTGCAAATGACAGGATTTCATTTTTTTACTGCTCTGTAATACTCTGTTGTGTACATATTGAATGGGTAAAAGTTCAAAGCATTCCCACTAAGATCTGGAACCAGACAAGGATGCTCACTCTCACCATTGCTATTCAGTATGAGGGTCAAGGTTAGTGTTAAGAGTTCACTCTGGAATTAATGTAAAGATTAGGATTAGTGCAAGGATGAAAGCTAGGAAGAGGATAAGGATTTGTTTTAGAATAAGAGTTATAGGGGCTGGCATTGTGGCTCATTTGGCTAATCCTCTGCCTACGGTGTTGGCAGCCCATATGGGTGCCAGATTCTAGTCCTTGTTGCTCCTCTTCCAGTCCAGCTCTCTGCTGTGGCCCAGGAAGGTAGTGGAGGATGGCCCAAGTGCTTGGGTGCCTGCACCCACGTGGGAGACCAGGAGGAAGCACCTGGCTCCTGGTTTTGGATCAGCATAGCTCCTGCTGTAGCGGCCATTTGGGGCTGAACCACTGGAAGGAAGACCTTTCTATCTCTCTCTCACTGTCTAACTTTGCCTGTCAAATAAAAAAAAGAATAAGAGTTATGAATATGGTTATGGTTAGGGATAGGGACAGAGCAGGATCAGGGTTAAAATTATGTTTTGGTCTGTGGTTAAGATAGATGTTAGGCCGGCACCGTGGCTCACTAGGCTAATCCTCCACCTTGCGGCACCGGCACACTGGGTTCTAGTCCCGGTCGGGGTGCCAGATTCTGTCCCGGTTGCCCCTCTTCCAGGCCAGCTCTCTGCTGTGGCCAGGGAGTGCAGTGGAGGATGGCCCAAGTTCTTGGGCCCTGCACCCGCATGGGAGACCTGGATAAGTACCTGACTCCTGCCATTGGATCAGCATGGTGTGCTGGCTGCAGCACGCCGGCCGCAGTGGCCATTGGAGGGTGAACCAACGGTAAAAGGAAGACCTTTGTCTCTCTCTCTTACTGTCCACTCTGCCTGTTCAAAAAAAAAAAGATAGATGTTAAAGTTATTAACATTTGGATTAAGTTTAGGATCAGTATTAGTGCTAGGTTTTTAGTTTAGTTTTAGCATTATGGGTTAGATTTATTACTGTGGTAGCCTGGGCCAGGTTTGAATGAAATTTTGGTTTCTAGATAGATCTAGGGTAGGTGCTATGGTTTGGGTTAGGGTTAAACCTAACACTAATGCTAGGGTTTGCTTATATTTAGGGTTAGGGTTATAAGTAGGACTAGATTTATGCATAGTACTGAGGTTAGGGTTAGAGCTCGGTTTGGGTTGAATATGAGGGTTATGGCTAGAAGTAGGTTTTGTTGGAGGCTAGGGATATGACTGTCTTTAGTGTTAGGGTTAGTGTTAGTATCACATTAGGTATAAATTTAGATTTGGGCTTAATGCTATGGCTATGGCTAGACCTAGTACTAGGTTTAGAGTCATTGTGAAAGCTAGGTCTAAGGTTAGGTCTAGGCTTTAGGATGAGGATTATTACTGGAAATAGGATAGACTTTAGAGTTGTGTATAGGGCTAGGACTGGGGTAAAGCTTAGGGATCAAGATAGGGTTAGCATTACTCCTAGGATTAGATTTACAACTATGGTTAGGACTGGTGATAGTTGTAGGCATCAAGCTAGGGTCAGAGGGCTAGGGTTAGTTTTATTAGCATTATGGGTAGAGGGAAGATAAATACTACTATTGGGTTTAGGATTTGGTTTAGTGTTGGCATTATGGCTAAGGTTAGGATTATGCCTACTATAACCCTATGAGTAGGTTTAGGAGTTGGGTTAAAGCCACTGATAAGGTTAGGTTTATGCTTTGCAACAGGTGTAGCATTGAAATTGAATCCATGATTATAATTAGGGCTAAGGCTACAGTTAGGGTTAGGGTTACTGTTCAAGCTATTGTAAATTCAAAACTAGTGATTAGAGTTAGGGTTGGGGCTAGAAATTAGCACTATGCTCTGACTTTGGTGAGGTTCCGGGCTAGAGACAATGTTATGATTATGGTTAGAATTACAGTTAGGGTCATTATTTGAAATGCAATTCAGATTATGTTTTGGGTCAGTGCTAAGGCTGTGGATAGGGGGCTGGCACTGTGGCGTAGCAGGTAAAGCCATCACCTGCAGTGCTGGCATCCCATATGGGCACTGGTTCTAGTCCTGGCTGCTCCATTTATGATCCAGCTCTCTGCTCTGGCCTGGGAAAGCAGTAGAAGATGGCCCAAGTACTTAGGCCCCTGCACCCATGTAGGAGAGAGACCTGAAAGAAGCTCCTGGCTCCTGGCTTCAGATTGCCACATCTCTGGCCATTGCAGCCAATTTGGGAGTGAACCAGTGGATGGAAGATCTCTCTCTTTCTCTCTGCACCTCCTTCTCTCTCTGTGTATCTCTGACTTTCAAATAAGTAAATAAGAATCTTTTCTTTAAAAAAAGGCTGTGGTTAGGGTTTGGGTAAAGGTTAAGTATACATTTAGGGTTAGAGCTAGAGATCTGATTACAGCTAGAGTTGGGGTTGCAATGGAAATACAATTTGAAATACATTTAGTTTTAGAGTTAGGAATAGGTTAACACTGTGGTAAGTAATAGGATTACAATTGCAGTTAGGTTAAGGTAGGGCTAGTGTTAGGTTAATGACTAATGCTAGGGTTAGGTTAGGGAGTAGGATTAGTTTTATGGATAGTGGGTTGGATAGAGTTCTGTTATATATTATAACCTGTTATTGCTAGGATTTGGCCTACAACTAAGATTATATCTATTGCTATGGTGGTGTTAGAGTTAGTATTAGGTTTGGAGATAGGATTGGAGTTAAGATTAGAGTTAGGTGACAACACTGTCGTGTAGCAGGTAAAAGCTGTTGCCTGCAGTGCTGACATCTCATATAGGCACTGTTTTGCGTCCCAGCTGGTCCACTTTCTGATCCAGCTCTCTGTTGTGGTCTAGGAAAGCAGTAAAAAATGGTCCAGGTCCTTTGGCCCCTGCACTCATGTGGAAGACCCAGAATTGAAGAGGCTCATGCCTCCTGGATTCAGATCGGCCCAGCTCTGACCATTGCAGCCATTCAGGGAGTGAGCCAGCATACAGAATATTTCTCTCTCTCTCTCTCTCTCTCTCTCTCTCTCTCTCTCCCTGCCCCTGCTTCCCTGTAACTCTGTCTTTCAAATAAATAGATAAAGAAAAATTAGAGTGGTGCCGGCGCTATGGCTCACCTGGCTAATCCTCCGCCTGCAGCACTGGCATCCCATATGGGCACCAGGTTCTAGTCCCGGTTGCTCCTCTTCCAGTCTAGCTCTCTGCCGTGGCCTGGAAAGGCAGTGGAGGATGGCCCAAGTGCTTGGGTGCCTGTACCCACAAGGGAGACCAGGAAGAAGCACCTGGCTCCTGGCTTCGAATCGGCATAGCTCCGGGCGTAGCAGCCATTTGGGGCGTGAACCAATGGAAGGAAGACCTTTCTCTCTCTAACTGTCAAATAAATTTAAAAAAAGATTAGAGTAAGTATTTGGGTTAAGACTAGGTTTGGGGCTAGGGATAGGCTTTGGCTTAGTGTTGTTGCTAGTGTTAGAGTTAGGGACATGATTCATGTCAAGGCTAGGGTAATGTCTAGGATAGAACTATTCTTAACAATACCAGTGAAACTTGTGTTACAATTATTTATGGTTAGGGTTTCCACTGCTTCAAACACCATAACTGTTGTGCCTTAAGTACTTTCAAAAAGTAGAGTTAGTTTCTCATTTAGATCAGCAATGCCACAATGAATTTTCTGCTGATTGATTGCTTAAGTTACTGAGGCCTTCACAGGCAACACTGTGCTTAGTATGTAGATGTTTAATGTTTCAAATATCATGTACATGAGCCACATTACAAGACCTATTGTGCCTGATGTCACTTCAAAGAATATTATTACTCAATAAGAACATTGTTGCTATACTGAGATTACTGTATATGTTCATGGTTGCTTTAGGTATATAGGCTGCATTTACAATACATATATCAACAATAAGTATATGAATGTTTCTAAAAATGCTGATTTTGTTGAAGATCTCTCTAGGTCTGGAGTTTATATCTAGTTTATTACAGGATTACAATATTAGTTTTCATTTTGTCTTAACACTAGATGCACTGAGTAAGCAATGTGATTCCAGTGCTTCAAATAGCATAAACATAAATTGTAATATATATATAATATATATATAATAGATATAGCTATTGTGCCTGAATTTATTTCAAGGAATAGAATTAACTACTCACATAGACTTTTATTGCTCCATTGATTTCCGTCTGTATTTGCTTTAGTTACACAGACCCTCAAATGCAGTAAGTTTATACACTTAACCATAGAGGAGAATTGGATGCTAATGGAAAGGAGTGTTTTCCCTCAATTTTTGTCAAGGAATGGAATTTATGCCAGTGTAGTAGGAGGGTTCATTAATTTCCCTTGCGAACTCATGAGAAAGCTCAACAATAAATGTCCTTAGTAAGCACTGTGCTGCCCAGTAAAGAAATATAATGTACATGTGTTATACCAGAAAGATATGCTAAGTTTAAAGGTACTACAAAGAATGCAGTTAAATATACATTATGCCAGGCTTACAATTTTTGTTTTCCTAAAAATATTAAATAAATTCCCTACTTTAAGTACATAGGCATCAATAATAAAACATTTTCAATGTTTCAAATGCAGAGTAGTTGAATCATACTTGAAAGAGTAGTGGTACCTGAAGTTACCAGAATTTATGTCTCAATTGGAACCCACTAGCAACACTGAGATTTCTTTGTGGGTTCTTTGATCTCCCTCCCTCCCTCCCTCCCTCTCTCCCTCCCTCCCTCTCTCCTTTCTTTCTATATTCATAAGCAATAATTGTACAAATGTCAGAATGCGGTTCATGTGAGTGTTGATTCAAAGGAGTGTTTTGCCTGAACTACTCTCAAGAAGTGGAGTGTATACCCTGTTTACACCTTGTTTAATATAAGCTTACAAGGTTTGGTTTCAATGCCAATTTAAGGGAATTCTTTCCTTAACCATATGAACACTTCAAATATGAAGACACACACACATCTGGAATACTTGAAAGATGTGGTGTGGATGAAATTGGCATAATGGATTTGCAGTGCACATCAGGACACACTTACAAAATCATTTTTCTTTTTTTTTTTAAAACTTTTATTTAATGAATATAAATTTCCAAAGTACGACTTATGGATTACAATGGCTTCCCCCCCACACCGTCCTTCCCACCCACAACCCTCCCCTTTCCCACTCCCTCTCCCCTTCCATTCACATCAAGATTCATTTTCGATTATCTTAATATACAGAAGATCAGCTTAGTATACATTAAGCATGGATTTCAACAGTTTGCTCCCACACAGAAACATAAAGTGAAAAATAATAGATGATTTTTTTTAAATGATGATGAAATCAGAGAAGACCTATTGTCATGTTTAATCCCAGTGAGAGTCAAGTTGGGAATTGATAATTTCTTTTTTTTTTTTACAGAGGATCAGTTTAGTATGCATTAAGTAAGGATTTCAACAGTTTGCACCCCCATAGAAACACAAAGTGAAATATATTGTTTGAGTACTCGTTATAGCATTAAATCTCAATGTACAGCACATTAAGGATAGAGATCCTACATGAGGAGTAAGTGCACAGTGACTCCTGTTGTTGACTTTACCAATTGACACTCCTGTCTATGGCATCAGTAATCTCCCTATGCTCCAGTCATGAGTTTCCAAGGCTATGGAAGCCCTCTGAGCTCTCCGACTCTTATCTTGTTTAGACAAGGTCATAGTCAAAGTGGAGGTTCTCTCCTCCCTTTAGAGAAAGGTACCTCCTTCTTTGATGACCCGTTCTTTCCACTGGGATCTCACTCACAGAGATCTTTTGCCAGAGTGTCTTGGCTTTCCATGCCTGAAATACTCTCATGAGCTTTTCAGCCAGCTCCAAATGCCTTTAGGGCTGATTCTGAGGCCAGAGTGCTATTTAGGACATCTGCCATTCTATGAGTCTGCTGAGTATCTCACTTACCATGTTGGATCACTCTCCCTTTATTTACTCCATCGGTTAGCGTTAGCAGGTACTAGACTTGTCTATGTGCTCCCTTTGACTCCGAGTCCCTCCACCATGACCAACTGTGAACTGAAATTGATCACCTGGAACAGTGAGATGGCATTGGTACATGCCACCTTGATGGGATTGAATTGGAATCCCCTGGTATGCTTCCAACTCCACCACTTGGGGCAAGTCAGCCTGAGCATGTCCCAAATTATACATCTCTTCCCTCTCCCATTCCCACTCCCATGTTCAACAGGGATCACATTTCAGTTAATTTTCAACACTTAAGAATAACTGTGCATCAATTACAGAACTAAACCAGTCATATTAAGTAGAACAGATAAAAAAACTACTAAGAGGGATAATGTATTAAGTTGTTCATTAACAGTCAGGGCTATGCTGATCAAGCCACTGTTTCCCATAGTGTCCACCTCACTCCAACAGGTTTCCAAAGATTAACTGAATTCTCTTCTTTCACTACACAGTAGTTAATAAATAATACGTTTTCCATTATTCAAACATTGGTTAAATAAATCATACTTGAAAGTTCTGTTGTGCCTTAAGTTATAATAGCAACAGGATTAGTTTCTCAATTTGAATACAGTAGGTATATTCATTATTTTTGAATATTCATTAATTGGCTTATAAATGAATATAAATTTTTATATGTGACAAGAACACAAAGAATTAAGAGGAAATGAGTATTACTGGAAAACAGTGTTTTGCTTGAAGTTATTTAAAGGAATGAAGATTCTCCCCAGTGTAATACAAGCTGACACCATTAGTATTTCACACTGAAGTAAGGGAATGCTTAACACTACATGTACTTAGCATTGGGCTTTCCATATGAAAATACACTGTATGTAATACATTAAAGACACGTTATATGAACTTGGCACTGGAAGGCAGTTGCAATACACACCCAAGAAAGTTGCCTTTCCTGGATAAGATAACTTTAATCTCTGTTATCTGCACAGGCCTTCATATTCAAAATATTTTAATGATTGAAACAGAAAGTAGATGAATTGTACATAAGAGTTATTGTGCCTGCAGTTATAAAAGAAATAGAGTTGATTTCTCAAATAGAGTATCGTTGCTGCATTGTGTTTTCTCTGTTCCTTGTGTGCTTTACTTACAGATACCTTCATAAGCAAATACACCCACTAATATGAGAATAAGCAAAATGAATGTTACTGGAAAAGGCTATAATTCCTTGAATTTATCTGAAGAAAAGGGATTTGTACAGATTTTATTATATGCTTGCTTTATACTTCCAGGAAATCATAATTGAATTCCTGACTCGGCTCTAGTTTGCTTAATAATCACTGTTTTTCAAGAATGAGAATATCATATATTTGTGCACTACCTGAAGGAACTCTTACATTTGAATCTGGGTCAAGGAATGGATTTGAGATACACATTAGTACAGAATTACAATGCTGATCTTGCTAGTAATGTTAACTACATTCCTTTAATACTATATGTTGTAATCAGCAATCCATTTTTAATTCTTCAAACATGGAAGAATTATACTTCAAAGAACAGTGGTGCTAGAAGGTATCAACAGGACAAGACTTCATGTCTAAACCAGAATATTTGAATATTCTGTTTCTATATATATATATATATATATACATATATATATATAGTGTGTATATATGTATGTTGTCGCTCCCCCTCTTCGCGGAGGAACGACACTAAACCCTGCGTTGTTCTTTTGTCTGCTCGGCCCTCCCCGGGTTTGCTGCTGGTTCTTCCCTGGTTGGCTACCGTCCCTTCCACCTCCATGGAAGGGCGGTTCCCCCTGCCACTTTCCCCACTTCCGCGGGGGAGCGGCACACTGCCGGCCGGCTCTCTCGGGGGCTGCTCAGGTGTTCCTTCAGATAGATGTTCCTGGTGCATGTTGTCTCTCTCCTCCTTTATAGTCCTCTTCCACCAATCCCAACTCTGCTACCCACACGCCGAGTATGCTGCTCTCCTCCAATCAGGAGCAGATCCTGCAGCTTGTCAAGTTGGTGAAAGGCAGCTGTGTAGAAGCTGTTTGCTCCTCTCCCAGCACCATATTGTGGGAGAGCAGATGCATAGAATAAGTCTTAATTTCAGTAACAGTCTAGTCCGAGTTGCTCCCCACAAATGTGTATATATGTATATATACACAAACATATATATATTCAGGATATACAAATTTCATGTTTTTCATATATACAGACATAGAAACATGCTACTTGTCACCCTATGTCTCTTCTTGCCTTGCTGTCACCCTTGTTCTTCATCCCTCTCCTATTCCCACTCTTAATATTTACAAAGATCTATTTTCAGTTTACTTTATTCTCATAAGATTAACCCTACACTAAGTAAAGAATTCAACAAAGTATGATGAAAAAAGCACTGTTCCTCAACAGTAGAGACAAAGGATACAAATAGTCCTTAAATCTCAAAATGTGCATTTCTCTGCAATACATTACATTTTAGATAGTCTGTTAGTTACTACAGATCAGGCAAAACATATGATACCTGTCTTTTGGAGACTGGCTTATTTCACTAAGTATGATGGTTTCCAGTTGCATCCATTTTTTTTTTTTTGGTAGCAGGATTTCATTGTTTTTATGGCTGATTAGTATTCCATAGTCTCTCATATGTATATATATGATATATATGTATATATATGATTTATATATATATATTTATATGGAATATATGATATATATAATATAAATTTCATAATTTCTTTATCCATTCATCAACTGATGAATATGAGTTGATTCCATATCTTAGCTATTGTGAATTGTGCTACAATGAACATGCAGGTACAGATAATTTTTTCATATCCTGATTTCATTTTGTTTGGATAATTCCCAAGTGTGGAATTGCCAGGTCATATGGCAGATCTACTTTCAGATTTCTGAGGTATCTCCATACTGTGTTTTACAATGGCTGCAGTAGTTTACATTCCCACCAATAGGGGATTATTGTACCTTCTCCCCACATTCTCTACAGCATTTATGGTTTATTAATAGATATCTGAGAGTCATTCTTACTGTGGTGAGGTGGAACCTCTTGGTGGCTTTGATTTGCATTTCCTTGTTGGCTAGTAATCCTGGGCATTTTTTAAAAATGTATCTGTCGGCCATTTGAATTTCATCTCTTGAAAAATGCCTGTTCAAGTCTTTTGCCCATTCTGTTTTTTTTAAATATTTAATTACTTTTATTTGAAAGTCATAGTTACACAGAGAAAAAAGGAGAGGCTGAGAGAGAGAGAGAGGTCCTCCATCCACTGGTTCATTCCCCAATCAGCCACAACTGGAGCTGCATCGATCTAAATCCAGGAGCTTCCTCCAGGGACCTCATGTGGGTTCAGGGGCCCAAGGACTTGGACCATTCTCCACTGCCATCCCAGGCCACAGCAGAGTGCTGGACTGAAAGTGGAGCAGCCAGGACCCAAACCGCACCAACATGGGGTGCTGGCACTGTAGGCAGTGGCCCCACCTGTCATGCCACAGTGCTTGCCTCTGCCCATTTCTTTACTATATAGTTTGTTTTGTTGCTGTTGAGTTTCTTGACTTCTTTATAGATTCTGGATAATAATCTTTTATTAGTTTGATAGTTTGCAATTATTTTCTTCCATTCTGTCAGCTGCATATTCACATTACTAAATGTTTCTTCTGCAGTTCAGAAGCCTCACAACTTGATGTAATCTCATTTGTCAATATTGGTTTTGATTGTCTGTGCTTCTTGGGTCTTTTCCAAGAAGCCTTTGCTTATGCAAATATCTTGCAGCAGTTCCCAATGTTCTCCCATAATTTCATGGTTTTGGTTCATAGATTTAGGTCTTTGATCCATGTTGGGTTCATTCTGATCTAAGGTATAATGTAGTAGTCTTGTTTCATACTTCTACATGTGGAGATAGAGTTTTCCAGGCACCACTTATTGAAGATATTTTCCTTTCTCCAGGGACTGATTTTAATTCCTTTGTCAAAGGTTAGTTGGCTGTAGATCTTTTAATTGAGTTTCTATTCTGTCCTGTTGTTCTACATGTCTATTTCTTGCAAGTACCGGGCTGTCTAGATTATAAGTGTCTTGTAGTATGTCTTGAAATCTGGTATTGTGATACCTCCAGTTTTGTTTTTGTTATTTTGTGTCTAGTGTTCCCATATAAATTTCAGCTTTTTTGTCTTAGAATAGTGTCATTGGTATTTTAATTAGGATAACATTGAATCTGCAATTTGATTTTGGTAGTATGAACATTTTGAAGATATGATATTAATTCTGCCAATTCATGAACATGGATGATTTTTTTTCTATTTGTTTTGACTGCTGTATCTTTCTTTAGTGCTTTATAATTTTAATCATATAAATCTTTGAATTCCTTGGTTTAATTTATTTTGAGGTATTTAATGTTTTGCAGTTATTGTGAGTGGAATGGATCTTAGAAGTTCATTTTCAGCCAAAACATTGTCCATGTAAACATAGGCTATTGCTTTTTGTGTGTCAGTGTTATATCCTGTCAGTTTACCAAACTCCTTTATGAAGTCCAATAGTCTCATAGTGGAGTCTTTTGGTTTCCCTTAGGTAGCATCATGTCATCTGCAAATAGGGATAGTTTGATTTCCTCCATCCCAATTTGTAACATTTGATTTCTTTTTCTGGCCTAATGACTCTGGCTAAACTTCTTGACTATAATGAATAGCAGTGGTGAGAGTGGCCATCCTTTTCTGGTTCTGGATCTTTGTTGGAATGCCTCCAACTATTTTCTGCGTTCAATAAGATGCTATCTGTGGGTTTGAAATAAATTGCCAAGATTGATGAGAAATGTTGATTCTATAGCCAGTTTGCTTAAGGTTTTCATCATGAAAGGATGTTTTGTTTTATCAAATGCTGTCTTGCATCTATTGAAATAATCATATGATTTTTATTGTTTGTTAATCTGATTTATCACATTTTTGATTTTCAAATTTTGAACCATTACTGCATACAGACATTACTCCCACTTTCTTAAGGTGAATGCTATCTCTGATGTGCTGTTGGATTCACTTAGCTGGTATTTTTGCTTCTATGTTCATCAGTGATACCAGACTATAGTTCTCTTTCTCTGTTGTATCTTTTCCTGGTTTAGGAATTAGGGTGATGTTGGCTTCATAGAAATAGTTTGAGATAATTCTCTCCCTTTCAATTGTTTTGAATAACTTGAGAAAATATTGTAATTAGTTCATTAAATGTGTGGTAGAATTCAGTATGGAAGCCATTCCTGGACTTTTCTTTGTTGTGAGAGCCTTTATGACTAATTCAATCTCTGTCTGGATATGGGCTTGTTTAGGTTTCCTAATTCTTCATGACTCAGTTTATTAGATTGTTTGTGTCCAGAAATCTATCTGTTTATCCTAGATTTTCCAATTTGTTGGCATATAGTTCTTTATAAGTGATTCCTGATTATCATTTTTATTTCTGTGATATCTCTGGTTACATTTCCTTTTTCATCTCTTTTTTTTTTTTTTTTTTTTTTTTATTTTTGACAGGCAGAGTGGACAGTGAGAGAGAGAGACAGAGAGAAAGGTCTTCCTTTGCCGCTGGTTCACCCTCCAATGGCCGCCGCTGCAGCCGGCGCACCGCGCTGATCCTGGCAGGAGCCAGGAGCCAGGTGCTTTTCCTGGTCTCCCATGGGGTGCAGGGCCCAAGCACCTGGGCCATCCTCCACTGCACTCCCTGGCCATAGCAGAGAGCTGGCCTGGAAGAGGGGCAACCGGGACAGAATCCGGCGCCCCAACCGGGACTAGAACCCGGTGTGCCGGCGCCGCAAGGTGGAGGATTAGCCTATTGAGCCACGGCGCCGGCTCATCTCTTAATTTACTCTCTTAATTTACTGATTTGGGTCTTAATTTACTCTCTTAATTTACTGATTTTCTCCAATTCCACAAATTCAAGAGATTATGTGGTATTTATCTTTCTGTGTCATACTTCATGCAGCCTGATGTCCACATTAATTTATTTGGATCCATGTTGTGATAAAATGCTAGAATTTCTCTTTTATTGTTGGATGTGATTCGATTGTGTGCATGTGTGTCATGTTTTTCTCTATTCATCTATTGACCATGTTATTTCCATTTCTTGTTCTTGTGAATAATGCTCATATGAACATGGATGTGCCAGTGTACCTTTGAGATAGTGATTTTATTTCCTTTGGATACACATCAAGTAGTGGGATTATTTTGTCACGTGTTCCATTTTTAATTTTATTTGGGATACTTCCATAGTGTTTTTCTTTTTTTTTTCTTTCTTTTTTTTTTTTTTTGACAGACAGAGTGGACAGTGAGAGAGAGAGAGAGACAGAGAGAAAGTTCTTCCTTTGCCGTTGGTTCACCTTCCAATGGCCGCCGCAGCCGGCACACTGCAGCCAGCACACCACGCTGATCTGAAGGCAGGAGCCAGGTGCTTCTCCTGGTCTCCCATGGGGTGCAGGGCCCAAGCACCTGGGCCATCCTCCAGTGCACTCCCGGGCCACAGCAGAGAGCTGGCCTGGAAGAGGGGCAACCGGGACAGAATCCAGCGCCCCGACCGGGACTAGAACCTGGTGTGCCAGCACCGCTAGGTGGAGGATTAGCCTGTTGAGCTGCAGCGCCGGCCCCATAGTGTTTTTCATAGTGAATTTACCAATTTACATTCCCTCAGACAATTTATGTGTTATTTTTTCTAAAGATCTGATTCAGTAGTTGTTATATTTTTAGTTTTTGATAATAGCCATTTCTACATATGTGGTGATAATATTGTGGTATTGGTTAGCAGTGCGGCCCCTTTTAAAATACCTGTTGGGTGCTTTCATAGCTTGATTGGAAAAACTATCTGATTCTTTGTCCAATTTTATTTATAGTTATGAGTGTATTTCTTCGTATTACTCCCTTAATGATACTATGTTTGCCAACTTTTTCTCCCCTTCTTTGTTTTCTCTGTTTAGTTTTCCTTTTAGTACACAGATTTTTTTTTTGTCTTTTAGTTTTTTGCAGTCTTACTTCCTTTTGTCACCTGTGCATTTCATGTCATATCTGAATCATTGTTGAGGTACGATATATCCAAAGCTGTTTTAGGCATTTGTGATGGGAATATTCTCAGTGGAAGGGAATATTCTCTTTCCCTGTCTGTGTGTATGTGTGTTTGTCTTTTTTTTCTTTCAAACTAATTAATTAAGAAGCTTGTAAAAACTACTTGGAGCGCTTGGTACCAAATCAGAGTTAGATTATAGGATTAAGGTCTTAGTATTACATAGAATAGTGGGGTGACCATAGTTTACAGTAATACATTCATTATTTTATGAGCAAATAGAAGGAAGATATTCCAAGGCTCTGATTATGAGGTGTAATGTCATAGAAGGGAAAATGTATCTTGATTTGATCATTACACATTGTATATGTGATTAAAATTTCACACTGTTACCTGTAGATATGTCTAATTATTGTCAACAAGATATGAACCCAGAACAGCATCTTACTGGGTGTATAGTATTAAGGGATGTCAAAATATTTAAATTAGTGTCATAACTACTATTAATATCTTTGGAAATATTTTATTAAGACAAAGATAATCTGAAAATAACTGAATTGGTATTTTCCCAGGAAAAGTGGAGCAATTAGGAGGCAGTATTTTAGCTTAAATTTGCAATTAATAATCTTTTGAATTGTTTCGCATAAGCAAAATGAAGTGGTTCTCTAAGTGTGTATGGTATTAATTTGAATTAGGACAATATCAAACAAGAAATAATGAATTAAATAGCAGATTAATTTTGGTGAAAAATTCCTTGAAACATGCATATTATTTCATTCTAAACATTGTCTATGAATTGTAAGGCTCCTCATATTTATGGTTTTAAGTAGTTTTGAACCAAAGTGAGTATATTAATTTCATGTTCCACAAAATAGGTGAAACTCTCCCATATTTGTTGGTATTCAGTTTCTTCTGTGAAGCCCAAACTTAAGAGTTTATCTGCTCAGTCCTAACTGTCCCTTGATTTAGGTGAATGTTCTTTGCTTTGTACTGTACTGGCAATATACATAATCATAACCATATTATAATATTAACATGTTTTCATTAATCCCACAATTCTTCATATTACTTACAGTAAAGTTTCATTTACCATCAGCCCCAGACAGGCACTAATCTAAAATCTATCTCCAGAGATTGGCCTTTTATGGACATATCCTATAATTGAAATTGTACAATCTTGCAGTATGTGGGGTTTTGCTTCTAATTTCTTCTCTTGAGTTTTTACTTTTGTAGTTGGTAATTTGTTAATTAATTTTTATTGCCAAATGGTGTACCATTATAAAAGATATATTACACACTGTTATTCTTACATTCAGTATTTGAGTTGATTTCACATTTGGCTTTCATAAATATTGCTGCAGTGAGCAGACGTGAGCAAGTGGATTTTTTATCTTTTGGCATACAGGAGAGAAACTGCTGAGTTAAGAAATAATCCTATGTAGAACTTGCTAAGACACTGCAAATTATTTTTCACAATGGTTGCACTATTTTACTGAAAGTGTATGAGGGTTCCATGTTGTCCATCTGTCTCAGTCAGCATTTATCTATGGCTGAATCAGAATCATCCTACTGAATATTAAGTGATATCTTTAGGTTTTGTTTGCATTTACCCAATGACTAATAGTAATCATATCTTTTTGCATTATTAAATGTCTTATTGAAGTAACTGATTTTAAAAATGATATGTTTCTATATTTTTTATTTTTCCATTACAAAATTCAGTGTTTTTATTCTTAAATTTCTTAGTGGTATTTTCACTTTGATGCTATCTTGAATGTTAATTATATTTTCATAATGTTCATTGCTACTATACAGAAATGTAATTGATATTTGTATCTTTATCCTATATTCTGCTGCATTGTAAATTTTTTTTGTGAATTCCTCAAAATATGTTTCAATTACAATATTAGCTTTTTTTTCAAATAAAAACACTTTGGTCTTCAAAATTTTAAAAAATTAAAGACTTTTTAAAATTTATTTGAAAGGCAGAGTTACCATAGGGATGCTCACTTTGCAGGCAGTGGCTTTACACACTATGTTACAGTGCTACCCTTTCATTGTGGTTTTTATTTGCATTTCCCTGATGGCTAGTGATCATGAGCATTTTCTCATCATTGGCCATTTCGTCTTTGGAAAAGTAACTGTTTATGTCCTTTGGCCATTTCTTATCTGGATTTTTTGTTTTGTTGTTGAGTTTCTTGGGTTCTTACTAAATTCTGGATATTGGTCTTTTATTGCATAATTTCAAAAAATTTTTCCCATTCTGTCAGTTGTCTTTCATGTTTTTGAGTGTTTCCTTTGCAGTGCAGAAACTTCCTAGCTTAACATAATCTCATTTTTCTATATTTTTGCTTTTACTGACTGTGCTTCTGAGGCTTTTTTCATGAAGTTTTTGCTTATGCCAATGCATTGAAGAGTTTCACCAATATTTTCCTCTAGTAATGTGGTGGTATCAGGTCCTACATTTAGGTCTTTGGTCCATTTTGAGTTAATTTTTGTATAAGGTGTAAGGTAGGGTCTTGTTTCACACTTCTATATGTGTAGATCTAATGTTTTCAGCACCATTTGGTGAAGAGACTGTCTTTTCTCCAGGGGCTAATTTTAGCTCATTTGTGAAAGATTAGTTGGTTGTAGATGTGTGGGTTAGTTTCTTGTATTTTTATTCTTTTTTCATTTGTCAACATTTCTATTTTTGTTCTAGTACCAGGCTGTTTTGGTTATAACTACCCTGTATATTCTGTATTGAAATCTGGTATTTTGATGCCACCAGTCTTGTTTTAGTTGTTTAGGCTATCCAGGTCTCTGTTGTTTAAATATGAATTTTAGCATCATTCTTCTACATATGAGAAGAATGACATTGTACTGAGCTTGTAAGTTGCAATGGATATAATGGACATTTGATATTAATTATTCCAATCCATGAGCATGGAAGAGTGTTCCATTTTTGTGGCATCTTCTATTTCTTTCTTTATTGATTTGTAATTTTGATTGTAGAGATCTTTCCTATATTTGATTAAATTTATTCCAGAGTATTTAAGTTTGTTGGAACTACTGTGAATAGTAATGATCTTACAAGTTTTTCTCAGCCATGGCATTGTGTATACAAGGGATATTGATTTTGTGCATTGGTTTTATATTCTGCAACACTGTCAAACTCTGTGATGAGTTCCAGTAGTCTCCTGGTGGAGTCATTTGGTTTAATATATATATATATATTTATAAATATATATATAATTCTATATATATATATATATATATAGAATTATGCCATCTTGCAAACAGTGACAATTTGACTTCCTCCTTTCCCTTTGATTTCTTTTTTTTTTTTGCCTTATGCCTCTGGCTAAAACATTCAGAACTATATTAAATAGCAATGGTGAGAGTGGACATCCTTGTCAGGTTCTGGATCTTGGTGGAAATGCTTCCAGCTTTTCCCCATTCAGTATGAGGCTTGCTGTGTGTTTGTCATATATTGCCTTGATGGCGGTAAGAAATAAGGGTTTTTATCATGAGATGATGTTGTCTTTCATCAAATGACTTTCTACATCTATTGACATAATCATATGGTTTTATTCTACTTGTTTGTTAATGTGATGTGTCATTTATATTGATACCCATATGTTGAACCTTTTCTGTGTACTGGCGATAAATCCCACTTGTTCCAGGTGAACAATATTTCTGAAGTTTTGTTTGATTCAATTATGTGATATTTTGTTGAATATTTTTGCTCTGTTCATCATGGATAAATGTCAGTGATTATCATTCTTTGTTGTATCTTTTTCTGGCTTTTGGAATTAAGGTGATGCTGTCCTCCTATAAGCAATTTGGGAGGATTTTCTCCCTGTTAATTGTTTTGAATACTTTGAGAAGAATTGAGATTAGGGAATTAGTTCCTCTTTAAAAGTTTGTTAGGATTCAGCAGTGAAGCCATCTGGTCTTGGGCTTTTCTTTGTTGGGAAGGTCTTTGTTCTGTCTTGATTGGCATCTTGGTTACTGATCTGTTTTGTTTTCTGTGGCTTGAGGAATAAATTTTAATAGAACCCATACAATGGGTTCTTTGTTATTTATTCAAACTACATCTTGTTTATTATTCTGTTTAGGTTTTCTATGCCTTCAGGAATGAAGTATGCAAACTAGAACTCCTGTTAAAGTAGCTATTCTCAGAAAAAAATAAATGTTTGTGAGGATGTGAAGAAAAAGGTGCCCTTTTACGTTGTTAGTGAGAATGAAAGTTAGTACAGCCATTTTTCAGATCAGAGTGCATGTTCTCCACAAAATTAGTAATAGATATTATCTATGACCCATTTATCCCACACCTAGTCATATGTTTCATTGAGGTGAAATAAGCAGCTGAAAGATATACCTGAGCTCCAATTTCCAACATAACTCACAATAGGTAAGGATTTAACCTAGGTGTCTATTGATGCATGAATTGTTGAAGAAAATGCAATAAATAAAATCCATTGATATCCTTTGCCCATTTCTCAACTCTTTTATTTCATTGTTGGTTTCTTGAGCTCCTTATATACTATGGATATTAATCTTTTATCAAATGCATAGTTTTCAAAGATTGTCTTCCATTCTGTCATTTCTGTCTTCACTCTGTGCTTTGTAGTGCAGAAACATCTTAAATTTGATAGAATCCCGTTTCTCTTTTTAGCTTTCTTAATTGTGCTTCTGAGGCATTATACAAAGAGTCATTGCCTAAGCCAGTGTCCTGCAATATTTCTATTATGCTTTCCTTTAGTAGTTTGATAGTTTCAGATCTTAAAGTTAGATCCTTGATTCATTTCTAGTAAATATTTTGTATAGAATATAAGTATGGGTCTAGTTTCAAATTTCTGCATGCAGAAATCCAATTTTCCCAGTAACTTTTCGAGGAATTTTTAGCAATTTGCCCAATATTAAATGGTTATAGATGTGCAGAGTTATTTCTGGTGTTTCTATTCTGTTCTATTGGGTTACATGTCTATTTTTATGCCAGTGGCATGCTGTTTTGATTACAATATCCCTGTAATGTGTCTTGGAATCTGATATTGTAATGCTTCTGTCATTGTTATTATTGGTTACATTGTTATTATTGGTTAATACTACTTTTGCCATTCAGTGTCTCTTGTATTTCCATCTAAATTTTAGGGTTGTTTATATCTGTGAAGAATAGACCTAAAGTGTTGATGGGGATTGCAATGAATCTGTAAATTTTGGTTATGGTATATACATTTGGGGGTATTAATTCTTCCAGTAATTGAAACATGAATTTTTTTTGTTTTTTTTTTTATATCTTCTGTTTCTTTCACTAATGTTTTAGAATCTTCACTGTAGAGATCTTTCACATTCCTTATTAAATTTATCACTATTTTGGTAGTTTTTGTGAGTGAGGTGTTTTTTTTTTTTTTTTTTTTTTTTTTTTTTTTTTTTACAGAGTGGACAGTGAGAGAGAGAGACAAAAAGAAAGGTCTTCCTTTTTCCCGTTGGTTCACCCTCCAATGGCCGCTGTGGCTGGCCCATCACGCTGATCTGAAGCCTGGAGCCAGGTGCTTCTCCTGGCTCTCCTTGCTTCTCCTTGCACCCTGCAGGTGCAGGGCCCAAGCATTTGGGCCATCCTCCACTGCCTTCCCGGGCCACAGCAGAGAGCTGGCCTGGAAGAGGGGCAACCGGGACAGAATCCAGTGCCCCAACTGGGACTAGAACCCGGTGTGCCGGCACCACAAGGTGAAGGATTAGCCTAGTGAGCCGTGGCGCCAGCCAGTGAGGTGGTTTTTGTAAGTCCTTTTTCAGGTAGTTGTTGGCATGTATGAATGATATTATTTTTTGTGTTGATTTTGCATCCTGAAGCTGCTGAATTCCCTTATAATTCTGATAGTCTCTTATGGGGATCTTTTTGTTTCCTAATATAATATTTTTTAACTTTTATTTAATGAATATAAATTTCCAAAGTATGACTTATGGATTACAATGGCTTCCCCCCCATACCGTCCCTCCCACCCACTACCCTCCCCTTTCCCACTCCCTCTCCCCTTCCATTCACATCAAGATTCATTTTTGATTATCTTAATATACCGAAGATCAGCTTAGTATACCTTAAGTAAGGATTTCAACAGTTTGCTCCCACACAGAAACATAAAGTGAAAAATCATAGATGATTTTTTTTAAATGATGATGAAATCAGATCAGACCTATTGTCATGTTTAATCCCAGTGAGAGTCAAGTTGGGAGTTGATAATTTCTTTTTTTTTTTTTTACAGAAGATCAGTTTAGTATGCATTAAGTAAAAATTTCAACAGTTTGCACCCCCATAGAAACACAAAGTGAAATATACTGTTTGAGTACTCGTTATAGCATTAAGCCTCAATGTACAGCACATTAAGGACAGAGATCCTACATGAGGAGTAAGCGCACAGTGACTCCTGTTGTTGACTTTACAAATTAACACTCCTGTCTATGGCATCAGTAATCTCCCTATGCTCCAGTCATGAGTTTCCAAGGCTATGGAAGCTCCTTGAGTTCTCCCGAATCTTATCTTGTTTAGACAAAGTAATAGTCAAAGTGGAGGTTCTCTCCTCCCTTCAGAGAAAGGTACCTCCTTCTTTGAAGACCTGTTCTTTCCACTAGGATCTCACTCACAGAGATCTTTTTGCCAGAGTGTCTTGGCTTTCCATGCCTGAAATACTCTCATGGGCTTTTCAGCCAGATCTGAATGCCTTTAGGGCTGATTCTGAAGCCAGAGTGCTATTTAGGACATCTGCCATTCTATGAGTCTGCTGAGTATCTCACTTCCCATGTTGGATCACTCTCCCCTTTTTTTATTCTATCTGTTTGTGTTAGCAGGTACTAGACTTGTTTATGTGCTCCCTTTGACTCTTAGTCCTTTCATTATGATCAATTGTGAACTGAAATTGATCACTTGGACTAGTGAGATGGCATTGGTACATGCCACCTTGATGGGATTGAATTGGAATCCCCTGGTATGTTTCTAACTCTACCATTTGGGGCAAGTCAGCTTGAGCATGTCCCAAATTATACATCTCTTCCCTCTCTTATTCCCACTCTTATGTTTAACAGGGATCACATTTCAGTTACTTTTCAACACTTAAGAATAACTGCGTGATAATTACAGAATTAAACCAGTCATATTAAGTAGAACAGACAAAAAAAGTACTAAGAGGGATAATGAATTAAGTTGTTCATTAACAGTCAGGGCTATGCTGATCAAGTCACCGTTTCTCATAGTGTCCATTTCACTTCAGGAGGTTTCCTTTTTGGTGTTCAGTCAGTTGTCACCGATCAGGGAGAACATATGGTATTTGTCCATTTGGGACTGGCTTACTTCACTCAGCATGATGTGTTCCAGATTCCTCCATTTTGTTGCAAATGACTGGATTTCGTTGTTTCTTACTACGGTATAGTATTCTAAAGAATACATATCCCATAATTTCTTTATCCAGTCTACCATTGATGGGCATTTAGGTTGGTTCCAGGTCTTGGCTATTGTGAATTGTGCTGCGATAAACATTAGGGTGCAGACCGCTGTTTTGTTTGCCAATTTAAAATCCTTTGGGTAAATTCCAAGGAGTGGGATGGCTGGGTCGAACGGTAGGGTTATATTCAGGTTTCTGAGGAATCTCCAGACTGACTTCCATAGTGGCTTGACCAGTTTGCATTCCCACCAACAGTGGGTTAGTGTCCCTTTTTCCCCACATCCTCGCCAACATCTGTTGTTGGTAGATATCTGTATGTGAGCCATTCTAACCGGGGTGAGGTGAAACCTCATGTGGTTTTGATTTGCATTTCCCTGATTGCTAGCGACCTTGAACATTTTTTCATGTGCCTGTTGGCCATTTGGATTTCCTCTTTTGAAAAATGTCTGTTGAGGTCCTTGGCCCATCTCTTAAGTGGGTTGTTGGTTTTGGTTTTTTGGAATTTCTGGTTATTAACCCTTGATCTGTTGCATAGTTTGCAAATATTTTTTCCCATTCTGTCGGTTGTCTCTTCACTCTCCTGACTGTTTCTTTTGCAGTACAGAAACTTCTCAATTTGATGCAATCCCAATAGTTGATTTTGGCTTTGACTGCCTGTGCCTCCCGGGTCTTTTCCAGAAATTCTTTGCCTGTGCCAATATCTTGAAGGGTTTCTCCAATGTTCTCTAGTAACTTGATGGTGTCAGGATGTAGATTTAGGTCTTTAATCCACGTTGAGTGGATTTTTGTGTAAGGTGTAAGGTAGGGGTCTTGCTTCATGCTTCTGCATGTGGAAATCCAGTTTTCCCAGCACCATTTATTGAATAGACTGTCCTTGCTCCAGGAATTGGTTTTAGATCCTTGGTCAAATATAAGTTGGCTGTAGATGTTTGGGTTGATTTCTGGTGTTTCAATTTTGTTCCATTGGTCTATCCATCTGTTTCTGTACCAGTACCGTGCTGTTTTGATTACAACTGCCCTGTAGTATGTCCTGAAATCTGGTATTGTGATGCCTCCGGCTTTGTTTTTTGTTGTACAAGATTGCTTTAGCTATTTGAGGTCTCTTGTGCCTCCATATGAATTTCAGCATCATTTTTTCTAGATCTGAGAAGAATGTCTTTGGTATCTTGATTGGGATTGCATTGAATCTATTAATTGCTTTTGGGAGAATGGACACTTTGATGATGTTGATTCTTCCAATCCATGAGCATGGAAGATTTTTCCATTTCTTGGTATCCTCTTCTATTTCTTTCTTTAAGGTTTTGTAATTCTCATTGTAGAGATCTTTAACGTCCTTGGTTAAGTTTATTCCAAGGTATTTGATTGTTTTTGTAGCTATTGTGAATGGGATTGATCTTAGCAGTTCTTTCTCAGTCATGGCATTGCTCGTGTATACAAAGGCTGTTGATTTTTGTGCATTGATTTTATATCCTGCCACTTTGCCAAACTCCTCTATGAGTTCCAATAGTCTCTTAGTAGAGTTCTTTGGATCCCCTAAGTAAAGAATCATATTGTCTACAAAGAGGGATAGTTTGAGTTCTTCCTTCCCAATTTGTATTCCTTTAATTTTTTTTTCTTGTCTGATGGCTCTGGGTAAAACTTCCAGAACTATGTTAAATAGAAGTGGTGAGAGTGGGCATCCCTGTCTGGTGCCCGATCTCAGTGGAAATGCTTCCAACTTTTCCCCATTCAATAGGATGCGGGCTGTGGGCTTTTCATAAATTGCTTTGATTATATTGAGGAATGTTCCTTCTATACCCAATTTGCTTAGAGTTTTCATCATGAAAGGGTGTTAAATCTTATCGAATGCTTTCTCTGCATCTATTGAGATAATCATATGGTTTTTCTTCTGCAGTCTGTTAATGTGGTGAATCACATTGATTGATTTGCGAATGTTGAACCATCCCTTCATAGCAGGGATAAATCCCACTTGGTCTGGGTGGATGATTTTCCTGATGTGTTGTTGTATTCTATTGGCGAGAATTTTATTGAGGATTTTTGCGTCTAAGTTCATCAGGGATATTGGTCTATAATTTTCTTTCAGTGCTGCATCTTTCTCTGGCTTAGGGATTAAGGTGATGCTGGCTTCATAGAAAGAATTTGGGAGGATTCCCTCTTCTTCGATTGTTCTGAATAGTTTGAGAAGAAATGGAATTAGTTCTTCTTTAAATGTCTGGTAGAATTCAGCAGTGAATCCATCTGGTCCTGGGCTTTTCTTTGTTGGGAGGGCCTTTATTACTGTTTCAATTTCTGTCTCAGTTATGGGTCTATTTAAGTTTTCTATGTCTTCATGGTTCAATTTAGGTAGATTGCATGTGTCCAGGAATCTATCCATTTCTGATAGATTTTCTTGTTTGCTGGCATACAAGTCCTTGTAGTAATTTCTGATGATTCTTTTTATTTCTGTGGTGTCTGTTGTTATGTTTCCTTTTTCATCTCTGATTTTATTGATTTGGGTCTTTTCTCTTCTTTTTTTTAGTTAGTTGGGCCAATGGGGTGTCAATTTTGTTTATTTTTTTCAAAAAACCAGCTCCTCATTTGGCTGATTTTTTGGAATGCTTGTTTTGGATTCAATCCTATTGATTTCTTTTCTGGTTTTAATTATTTCTCTTCTCCTACTAGATTTGGGTTTGGTTTGCTGCAGTTTTTCTAGGTCCTTGAGATGCGTTGAAAGCTCATTTCTTTGGTACCTTTCCAATTTCTTGATATAGGCACCTATTGCTATAAATTTGCCTCTCAATACTGCTTTGCTGTATCCCATACGTTTTGATATGTTGTGTTGTTGTCTTCATTTACTTCCAGAAAGTTTTTGATTTCTCTTTTGATTTTGAATGTCTCAGTGTTCATTCAGGAGCATGTTGTTCAGTCTCCATGTGTTTGTATACTTTCTGGGGTTTCCTGAGTTGCTAATTTCCAGCTTCATCCCGCTGTGGTCTGAGAAGCTGCATGGTATGATTCTAATTCTTTTAAATTTGCTGAGACTTGCTTTATGGCCTAGTATGTGATCAATCCTAGGGAAGGTTCCATGCACTGCTGAGAAGAATGTGAAGTCTGTAGATGTAGGGTTGAAAGTTCTGTAGATATCTGTTAGATCCATTTGGGCAATAGTGTCAATTAAATCTACTGTATCCTTGTTGATCTTCTGTCCGGATGATCTGTCTATTTCTGAGAGTGGAGTATTGAAGTCCCCCAGTACTATTGTATTGGAATCTAAATCTCCCTTTAAGTCCCTTAACATATCTTTTAAATAGACCAGTGCCCTGTAATTAGGTGCATATACATTTATAATAGTTACATCTTCCTGTTGAATTGAACCCTTAATCATTATATAGTGTCCCTCTTTGTCTCTCTTAACAGTTTTTGTATTAAAGTTTATTTTGTCTGATATTAATATGGCTACACCTGCTTTTTTTTTTTTGTTTCTTTTGGCATGGAATATCTTTTTCCAACCTTTCACTTTCAGTCTGCAAGCCTCTTTGTTAGAGAGATGTGTTTCTTGTAGGCAACAAATAGTTGGGTAGTGTTCTTTGAGCCAGTCAGCCAAACGGAGTCTTTTAACTGAAGAATTCAGACCATTAATGTTCAATGTGACTATTGATACGTAGTGACTTTGCCCTGCCATTTTCCGGGAAATATTTTCTAGTATATGCTTTGAGCTTCCCATGGTCTTTTACTGGTAGGTGTTCTTCCTTTCCCTTCTTTCATATTGATGGCCGTGTTTCTGTGTTTCTGAGTGTAGCACATCTTTAAGTATCTTTTGCAGGGCCGGACGAGTGGCCACAAAGTCTTTCAATTTCTGTTTGCTATGAAAGGTCTTTATTTCACCTTCATTCACAAATGAGAGCTTGGCAGGATATAATATTCTGGGCTGGCAATTTTTCTCTCTTAGCACCTGGGCTATGTCTCACCATTCCCTCCTAGCCTGTAGTGTTTCTGATGAGAAGTCTGCTGTGAGTCTGATTGGAGATCCTCTGAGAGTAATCTGACGTTTCTCTCTTGCACATTTTAGGGTCTTTTCGTTCTGTTTCACTGTGGTGAGTTTAATTACCACGTGTCGTGGTGAGGATCTCTTTTGGTCATGTTTATTGGGGGTTCTATGAGCTTCCTGTACTAGGATGTCTCTGTCCTTCTCCAAACCTGGAAAGTTCTCTGCTAGTATCTCACTAAAAAGGCCTTCTAATCCTTTCTCTCTCTCCATGCCTTCAGGAACTCCTAGAACTTGAATGTTGGTTTTTTTAATAGTATCCCAACAATATTTTTTAGATTTCTAATTTCCTCTACTTTTCTTTGGTTTGACTGTATGTTTTCCTGTGCTCTATCTTCTAAGTCCGATATTCTCTCTTCTGCTTCACCATTCTGTTTTTAAGGCTTTCTAATGTGTTTGTCATTTGATCTATTGAGCTCTTCATTTCATTTTGATTTCTCTTCACTATCACACTTTCCTGTTCTACTAGTTTCTGAGTTTCATTTTGATTCTTCCTTAAAATTTCATTTTCACGAGAGAGATTTTCTATCTTGTCCAATAAGGATTTCTGTAGTTCAAGGATTTGCTTTTGAAAACTTCTAATTGTTCTTATCATAAATTTTTTGAAATCCGTATCTTGCATTTCTTCTATCTCATCATCTTCATAATCTTATTTTGGGGTGTTTTGTTTATTTGGAGGCATCATAGTGTCATCGTTGATCTTGTTCCCTCGATTTCTGTGTTTGTTAGTTGGCATAGTTAATTCTTCTTGCGTCACTGTGCATTTTTTTTTTTATTTTATACTATGTCCGTGTTAAGTGGACTGCCTGCTGTTGGAGGAGCCTTGGAGGCTTGAGATGGGTGCGGCCTGAGAGCTCTGCTTGGTTCTTCCTGGTTAAGGGTGTGCAAAGGTGACACCCTCAGGTTATCCGTGGTAAATCTCTCTCTTTTTATTTATTTATTTATTTATTTTATTTATTCAGGGTGTAAGTAACACTGCACGGCACGGCTGTGCAGAATTGATGGTATGTAGCTTCCAGTCTCTGGCTTCTACCCACAGAATCTGTTTAGGCTCCTCTGGACTCCCACTGGGTTGCCTAGACTACTGAATTGTAGTGACTCAGTTCCTTAGCTCTCCCCCGTTGATATGTAAATCCAGAGAGGGGGCCTGCTCTTTGTCTCTTGCGAATTCTTCAAGCCTTGCAGCCTTGCAACCTTTGCAAGGTTAGGGGAAAGAGAAACCCCCAATCTTTTTTTTTTCCCTTCTTTCCGGTAGTGAGTTTGCTGCACTTTTCGGCCCCCCTCTAGATTCTGACCCCCGTTTCCCCACCAATGTCTCGGGTTATTGAGCTCACCACCCCTTCCAGTGCCGATGTGTGGACTTGGAGCCCTGGACTTCCCAAGTCTCCCCGCTGTTGTCTGTGTGGATGCACTCCCCTTCGAGCACTGGCACGCAGACCCTGCGGCTTCCGTAGCTCGGTCCCGCGGCTCGGTCCCGCAGCTCAGCTTCCGCACGGTGGGAGACCTTGTTCTCCCAGTAGGTCCTCCGATTCACAGCCACTCGATCCAGAAGAGTTTCCTCTGCAATATTTTCCTGGTTCTTTTATCTGAGGCTACCGTAACTCCCCTTTTATTAAACTAAATTTTCCCGGACTATCGGTGCATGCCCTCACTATTCTGCCATCTTGGCTCCGCCCCGGTTCTAGATCTTTTTTGGAATGCCTCCAACTTTCTGAATTCAGTAAGATGCTATCTGTGGTTTTGAAATAAATTGCCGAGATGAGAAATGTTGATTCTATAGCCAGTTTGCTTAAGGTTTTCATCATGAGAGGATGTTTTGTTTTATCAAATGCTGTCTTGCATCTATTGAAATAATCATATGATTTTTATTCAGTTTGTTAATCTGATTTATCACATTTTTGATTTTCAAATTTTGAACCATTACTGCATACAGACATTACTTCCACTTTCTCAAGGTGAACTCTATTTCTGATGTGCTATTGGATTCACTTAGCTGGTATTTTTGCTTCTATGTTCATCAGGGATACCAGACTATAGTTCTCTTTCTCTGTTGTATCTTTTCCTGGTTTAGGAATTAGGGTGATGTTGGCTTTATAGAAATAGTTTGAGATGATTCTCCCCCTTTCAATTGTTTTGAATAACTTGAGAAAATATTGTAATTAGTTCATTAAATGTCTGGTAGAATTCAGTATGGAAGCCATTCCTGGACTTTTCTTTGTTGTGAGAGCCTTTATGACTAATTCAATCTCTGTCTGGATATTGGCTTGTTTAGGTTTCCTAATTCTTCATGACTCAGTTTATTAGATTGTTTGTGTCCAGAAATCTATCTGTTTATCCTAGATTTTCCAATTTGTTGGCATATAGTTCTTTATAAGTGATTCCTGATTATCATTTTTATTTCTGTGATATCTCTGGTTACATTTCCTTTTTCATCTCTTAATTTACTGATTTGGGTCTATCCCTCCCCCGTGTTTTGGTTAGTTTGCCCAATGATGCATCAACTTTTTTTTCAAGTAAATAACGCTTCATTTCATTGTTTTTATACTGCTTTTTGGTTTGAATTTTGCTTACTTCTCTGATTTTTATTTTCTTCCTCCTATTAATTTTGGGTTTGGTTTGTTGTTTTTTTACATCCTTAGATGCATTGATAGCTTATTTAATTAGTGCCTTCCTAATTTTGAGGTAGGCACCAATTGCTGTAATGTTTCCTCTTAACACTGCTTTTACTGTGTCCAGTATTGTTGATATGCTGTATTGCTATCCTCATTTGTTTATAGCATTTTTGTTTCTCTTTTATTTATTTTTTATTTTATATATTTTTAAAAGATTTATTTATTCACTTTTTTGAAAGGAAGAGTTACAGAGCAGCAGAGGCAGAGAGAGAGAGAGAGAGAGAGAGAGAGAGAAGGCTTTCATTCAATGGTTCACTCCCCCAAATGGCCATGATGGCCAGAGTTGGACTGGTATGAAGCCAGGATCCATCCAGGAGCTTCTTCCGGGTCTTCCACATGGGTGCAGGGTCCCAAGCACTTCAACCATCCTCATTGATCTCCTTGGCTATTGTAGAGAGCTGGATCAGAAGTGGAAAAGCCAGGACTTAAACCAGCACCCACATAGGATGCTGACACTGCACACTATGCCATGGTGATGACCTGCTGTTTCTTTTTTGATTTCTTCTATGACCCACTGTTCTTTCCAGAGCATGTTATTCAGTCTTCATGTGTTTATGTATGTTCTTGATATTCTTGAGATTTTAATTTCCAGTTTCATTCAGTTGTGGTCAGAAAAGTTTCATGATTTGTTTGATCATTTTGAATTTGCTGAGATTTACTCTATGGCCTAGCATATGATCTATCCTGGAGAAAGTTGCATGCCCTGATGAACAGAATGTATATTCTGTACTATCTAATGAAATTTTCTATAGATACCAGTTAGGTCTTTTGGTCTACAGTGTAGATTAGCTCTGTTGTTTTTGTTGATTTTCTGTCTAGTTGATCTGTACATTGAAGGAGGTGGGGTGTTGAATTTCCTCATTATTACTGTATTGGAGTCCATGTCTCCATTTAGATCAATTAACATTTGTGGTAAATAGCCAGGTACCCTGTAATTGGGTAGATTTACATTTATTATAATCACATCTTCCTGTTGAATTGATTTCTTAATCATTACATATTGCCTTTGTTTGTCTCTTTTATCCTTTTTTATGTTAAGTCTATTTTAATTGATATTAAGATACCTACATCTGTTTGTTTCTACTTTCCATTAACATGTGATATCTCTTTCCTTCCTTTCACTTTCAGTTTGTGTGTGTATCTTTGTTTGTGGGGCATGTTTCTTGTAGGCACCAAGCACATGGTTGTGTTAACACAATATGCACATAGTAAGCATTGTGCTTTCAAATACAAAAACACCCTGTACATGTAGAATACCTGAAAGGTATGTTATTGATGTAATTGGCAGAAAAAAGATATGGAGTACACAGTAGGACAGACTTAAAACCTTGCTTTCCTGGGAAATATTACTTGAACTCTCTGATTTAGCTACAGAGGCCCAATTGAAAATATATTCCTGATGCTTCAAGCATCAATTGTGTGTGTGTGTGTGTGTATATATGTGTATATATATATGTATACATATATATGTATATATATATACATATATATGTATATATATACATATGTATATATGTATATGTACATATACATACATATACACACACACACAAACACACACATTACTTTAAAGAGATACTGGGTTTGACATCATAATAAAAATAGTTCTAGTGTGTCATTGAGACATGTTGCTATATACAGTTTTCCCTGTATTTTCATGTGTTGGTTCATATACATAGGCCTTAGTATGCAAAAAGTATACAAGCATGATGTTGCTGCAGAAATGAACTACTGTAAAGGAGTATTTTGCATAAATTTTATATAGGAATGGAATTTCTATATAGTTTAGTATGAACTTATAAAATTAGGTTTTCTTCCAAGGAATGCTTGTATTAAAACTCTGCACTTAGTAAGCATGTGCTTTCCAATAAAGAAACACACTCTACATAGATAATGAAAAATATATTATGTTTCAAGCTGGTACAGATTAGATTAGGCTGACAATTTTTTCCTAAGAGAGATTAATTGAATTTTCTACTTTAACAACCAAGGCCATAATAAACAATGTATTCTTAATGTTTCAAATATCATGTTGGTGCCTGAAGTTATTTGAAGGAATTGAACTGGCTTCTCAATTAGAACACACTGGCTGCATTGAGTTTTCTCTGTGTGTACAATTGATTGCTTGATATACATAGGACTTAATACATTATAAGTATACAATATGAAAATGTAGTGGAAGAGTACTGTTTAAAAGGGATATTTTGTTTCAATTTCCCTCAAGGAAGTGAATTTATATCCAGGTCAGTATGAGCTTAAGCATTAGGTTTCCTGGAAACTTAAGATAATATTTCTTTTACACTGTATGCACTTAGTAAGCATTACACTATACATGTGTAATATCTGAAAGATACGATATGCCTGAGGTTGGTACACAGAACACAATTGTAGTACACACTAGGACTGGCTTAACATGTTGCTTTTCCTGAGAAGATAATAATCTAATAAATGAATTCCTGGCTTTTCCTAATTTGCATAGCAAGCATTTTTATTTCAAGCATGAGAACACACTGTGCATTAGCAACACTCAAAAGAGCTGCTAAGAGAAGGAAGGGGATTCAGACTCAAATAAGTCCAGGCTGACAACATGGATTTTCCTCAGACAGTTAAGCATATTGTGAGCAATAACTACAATGACCTTAAAAAGCAATGCAGCTTCAATGCTTCCAACATAGAAATTATTTGTACTTGAAACAGTAGGTGTGCCTGAAGTACCAGAAGAACTAGAGATAGAATATAAAATAGAAGCCTCTTGCAGCATTTCATTTTCTAACCCTAACCATTACTCTAAATCTAACTCTAATCCTAAAGGCTATCTTCATTCCAAATTCTAATATTAACCCTAGCCTTATCCCTAACACAAGTCTCAAAGACAGTGTTATCCATAGTCAAAGTACAAAACCTAGTGCTATCCCTATCATAAAACTTGTCCATAACCCTAATAATAGCTTGAAAAATAACCCTAGCCCTCACCATCAACCTAAACTCAGCCCTAACCACAGTTGTAGCCCTAAGTCTAACCCAGTCACAAACCTAGCCCTAACCTAACTCCAACCATAACCTAGGCAAAGCCTTACTCATAAACCTAACACTAACCCCTTCCCTAACACTAATCTAATCTCTAATTCTAACCCTAACATTAATTGTAACCCTAAGCCTATCATCCCTAAATATAACCTAACCTGAAACTTAGGCTGGGCCCCAAACCTACTCAACATTATAACCCTAAATCTACACTCAATTTTAACCCTAGGTTTACCCAAGCCCAGGACCTAACCCAAAAAATAACAAAAACAAACACTGGCAAGAATTTTCTAATGTTTACTCTAGCTCTACCACTAATGCTACCCATTCTCATAAATATAACCATAGCCATAGCTCTACTCTAAACTTAACAATACACTTGGTGATTTCAATAGTTCTAACCATAATTAGAAACAACCCTAATCCAAGCTCTAACTCTAGCCTTGGCCATGGCTCTAATGCTAAATATATATCTAATACTAAACCTAGTCCTATCCTCATACTAACAGTACTATAAACAAAGCCCTAGACCAAAACCTATCCATAGTTTACACCCTATCCCTAAATGTAATGCTTGCTCTACCACTGATCCTAGTCTATGTCCTCTATGTAATTTAAGCTCTAAATTTAAGCCAACCATAGCCCTAAATGTAGCTATTGACCTAGCACTCAAACTAATCCAAGCCACAATATAATACTAACCAAATTTAACTCTAACACTCTAACCCTAGCCCAGGTCCTAATGTTAACACTAACTCTAAGACAAATCCTGATTCTAATCTTTAACATAATCCTAACCCTAGTCATAACACTAACCATAAGCCTAGTACTACCCCAACCCTAACACTAAACCTAACCATAGCCCTAGCCCTAATCCTAACTGTAGCTCTAGACATGAGTCTAGCCCCAAATATCATCAACCTAACCCCAACACAATTTTGACCATAAAACAATAACCCTAACACTAAACCTAACAGAGCTTTGAATCTATCCCTCTGCCTCATCCTAACCCTACCCAAATGCCATGCCTAGTTCAAAAACTAGACCTAACCATAACCCAACCCTAACCCTTACTCAAATCTTAGCACTTAAACCTAACCCTGGCTCTATCCCTATTCTAGCAATAAACCTAAACATAGCTTTAGCCAGAACCTTAGCAATGACAGGAAGAATACTCTTTTTTAAATTTTTTTATTTTTTTATTTTTGAAAGGCAGAGTGGACAGTGAGAGAGAGAGACAGAGAGAAAGGTCTTCCTTTACCATTGGTTCACCCTCTAATGGCTGCTGTGGCCAGCACGCTGCAGCCGATGCACTGTGCTGATCCAAAGCCAGGAGCCAGGTGCTTCTCCTGGTCTCCCATGCGGGTACAGGACCCAAGGACTTGGGCCATCCTCCACTGCACTCCTGGACCATAGCAGAGAGCTGGCCTGGAAGAGGGGCAACCCGAACAGAATCCAGCACCCCAACTGGGACTAGAACCCAGGGTGCTGGCACCACAGGCAGAGGATTAGCCTATTAAGCCACGGCGCCAGCGAGGAAGACTACTCTTACTCCTTCCCTGGCCCTAACATTAAGCTTAACCCTACATCTAATTTTGACCCTAGTACTCTTCCTAATTTTAGTACTAACCCTAACCCTAATTTAAACATTAATTCTAGCATTAACTCTATCCCTAGCACCTAAACCTAAATATAAACATAGCTCTAAACCTCACTGTAATAAACACTATAACCCAAGATCTAGTCTGAGCTTTAACACTAAGCAGAGTCCAACTATTACCCATAGATTTAGTCATAGTCCTATCACTAACCCAAAATGTAAATGTAACCATATTTTTATGCATGATGATATCCCTAATTAAGTCCATAATAATAAACTTTTCTGTAGCTTTAAACCACATAAAAGCCCTAAACTTATGGCTTTTTCTAGCAATAGCCCTAACTGGAACCTAACCTTAGACCAGACCCTCAACCTAGCTCTAAAGTTAACCTTAGCCCTAGCCATCATACAATCTCTAAGCCTAACCCTTGCTATGTTAGAGCCCAGTCCTTAACAATAGTACCAACACTAAACCTAGAGCTAAGTTTAACTATAAACCTAACCCTATTATAGTCCTAAGCATAATCTTTCAGTAATCCATAACTTAAGCCTTAGCTTAGAGCTTGTTCTAATCCTAACATTAGCCTGAATCCCAAACCCTTTAGCCAAACCATAGTCCTAGATGTAACACTAAACATAGATAAATACCTAAAATGAGCCCTGATGCAACCATAACATTATTCCTAAGAATAGCTCTAACCCTACCTCTAACTCTGTCTTTATTCATAACTCTAACCCTCACTCTAGAACTAATCCTAATCCTAACCCTAAATCTGATAGTAGCTCTATCCATTCCTTTAAACATATAAAAAAAAACCCTAATGCTATCCCTATACCTAAATGTAAACCTAGACCTAACTCTAGGCCTAATCCCAACCATAGGTCAAAATTGAAACCAAAATATAGCCTTAATCAAAATATAGTCCTGGCTCTACAGCTAACATTAGACCCTATCACAGCCCTGGCCCCAACTCTTAAACTAATAATCACCCTAACCTTACACATAATGGTAAAGCTAACCCTAGATGCAGCCCTAATCCTAGTCTTAAACCTAGATTCAACAATAATCATAGCCTTCACACTAACCCTAAAAATAAATCTAGTTATAGTTCTACCCATGTCCTAACACTAATTCTAACTCTAACCATAAACATATCCCTAGCCTTAAACCTCACCAAAATTCAATCCATATTGCTAACCCTAGGCCTAACTCCAAGCATAACAATAATACAACACCAGGCCATAGACATAAACCTAAACCTAACACTAGCTCTGAGCCTCACAAAATATCTAACTTAATAAACATTTACTCTAAACTTTACATAAGTCTTGTCCCAAATGTTAACACTAATTCTAACCCTATTCCTAAGTTTGCTTCTAACTGGAACCTAACCCCAAACCTAAGAGTAATTGCAACTCTAATCAGAAACCTAACTGTAAACCTAGCACTAGTTCTAACGCTAATTGTAGCCTAAACCCTGTGATAACACTAACTGTAGCTCTTGCACTACACCTAAACAGATCAAGCCCTAACACTTGCCCTGATGCAAAGCATGAGTCTGAACTTAACAGTAATTCAAACCCTAGCTATCTGTAGCCATAACCCTAAAACTAGCCCTAATCTTAACGCTAAACCTGGTCCTCTACTAATCCCAACACTAAACCAAACAGCAGCATTAAACCTACCCCTACATCTACACTTAGCCATTAAGATAATCTAAGCCATAACTCTAACCTAACCTGACTATAACCCTAGCTCTAACCCCGAACTCAAATGTAGTTATAATTGTAACTCCAGCTCTACCCTTAAACCTAGTCCTAACCTGAGCCCTCTCCTACCTCTAAACACTGCTTGACCTTCAACCTATCTATAACTGTAAACATAACTCTAGGTACAATTCTACTCCCAACCATAGCCCTAGACCAAACCCTAGCACTAACCCTACACCTTGCTATCACCCTAGCCATAAACCTAATCCTAAGCCTAGCCCCAGCCATTTCACTAAACCTAAGTCTAAATATAGACCTACCCGAGATCCTAACTCTAACCCTATAATGCTCTTCTAACTCTAACCCTGAACACAGGCTAAGAACAGGCCAGTCCAACCTAGCCCAAAACCTCATTCCAGGCCTAGCTCTCACCCTCAATAACTCCAATTGAATCCCAACCCTAGCTCTAGGCATATCCCTATCCCTTCCCAATAAATATGTAACCATAAACCTAACTAGACTATTTTCTGGCCCTAACCGTAACATTGCTACTTCCTCAGATCTAAAAGTAACACTCACACTAAAGCTACTTTAGGATCTACCATTAAATGTAACCCTAATCCTAATACTAAACTCTAACACTAGGAATAACCACAACCCTAGTCTTAACTCTATTACAAACTTAAATATAACACTATACCATGCCATATTACTAATCATGGTTATAGCAGTTATTTAAAAATTAACACTAGCCCAATTCCTAATGCTAATGCAAAGCATAACTCTAACACTAAGTACAACAATGCCCTACTCCAACCCCCCCCAAATAATCCTAGCCTGAGTCATAATACCAGTGCTAACATTAAACATAATCCTAACCCTAATCATAACAATAACAGTAACCAAATCCTACCCATACCAAAAAAAAATCTATCCCTAAACCCAATCCTATCCATAACATTTACCCTAATCCTACCTCTAGGCCTAACTCTACTCTAATCCCATGATAGCAGTAAACCTAATCATAAACTTAGTTCAAACACTAGCAATAACAGAAAGACTAACTTTACCCTTCCTTTAGAACTAATTCTAACCCTAACCCTAGCCCTAAATATAAAGCTCTAGCACTAACCATAACTGAAAATCCCACTCTAGGTGCCAACATTGTTGTGTAGCCTCCACCTGTGTTGCTGGTATCCCATATGGGTACCAGTTCTAGTCCTGGCTGCTACTCTTCTGATCCAGCTCTCTGGTATGGTCTGGAAAAGTAGTAAAGATGGCCCAAGTCCTTGGGCTGCTATACTCACATGGGAGACCCACAGGAAGCTCCTAGCTTCTGGCTTTGGATCAGCTCACCTCAAGGGTTGTGGCCATTTAGGGAATGAACCAGCAGATGGAAGACATTTGTCTCTCCATCTCTGTGTCTGTGACTCTACCTTTCAAATTAATTAATTAATTAATTAAACTTATAAAAAATTTCAACTCTACCCCCAGCAATAAATATAGTACTAAACTTGGGCCTTATCTTAAATCAAAATGTAGTAATAACACAGACTCTAATCATACTCCTAACCCTAAAACACTGACCCATGGTTTAACCTAAAACCTAAAATAACCCTATGCCTACATCTAACACTAACACTAACCTAACCATGGCCCTAACTAATTCTAGCCATAATTTTAAAAAAAAGAACCTAGCTTTAGCTTTATACCTCATCAAGTCCTAGGGCTAATTCTATAGACCTAGGGCTAATTTTACCCAAACCCTGACTCTAACAGCAATGCTAGGCAACTGCCTTGAAATTAGCCTAATCCGAACTGTAGTCCTAATCCACACACAGTTCATAAATCTATCATTTACTCTAAACTTAACACAAGCCAGGGCCCTAATTCTAGCATTAATCCTAATCTCAGTCCTGTCCAACTGTGGCAGAAAACCTAGGCAAAACACAAACCACAGGGGCTGGCAGCGTGGTACAGCAGGTTAACATCTTGGCCTGAAATGCTGGTATCTGGTTTGGGACCCGGCTACTCCTCTTCTGATCCAGCTCTCTGCTATGGCCTGAGAAGGCAGTAGAAGATGGTTCAAGTCCTTTGACCCCTGTACCTACATGGGACACCTGGAAGAACCTCCTGGATCCTGGCTTCAGATCAGCGCAGCTTTGGCCATTGTGGCCAATTGGGGAGTGAACCATTGGATGGAAGACCTTCTCTCTCTCTCTCTCTCTCTCTCTGACTCTCCTCTTTCTGTGTAACTCTGACTTTCAAATAAATAAATAATTATAAAAAAAAACCCACAGTAGTAACCCTAACCAGAAAACTAATCCTAACCTTAGCACGAGTCATCACCCTAGCACTTAACCAAACCATAGCCTAAGCCCTAACCCTAATAAGTATAGCCCTAACCATAACATGGATACAAACTGCATCCTAACATTAATAGTAGCTCTAACTCTACACCTTACCCTAAACTTAACCCTAACCCTAGCCTACACGTTAACCTAAGCTTAACCCTAAAACTAACAGTAGTTCTAATCTTTCCTCTATATCTCATCTCAACAACAAATCTAACTGTACCTCTAACTGTAATACTAATGGTAACCCAAGCTCTAGCCTGAAACTTAAAATTAGTCATAGCCCTATCACTAGCTCTAAACTTAACAATAGGCCTAGGGATAGAAGTAACGCTAAGCTTTACCCAATACTAGCCCAAAACATAGTGTGAATGATAACCTTAGAAAAGCCTTAATCCTATTCATAATTCTAGCTCTAGCTCTTACCCTAATCCTAGACATAGCTTTCAACCAGTTTCTGTGGGAAAAGATACCCACAGAATCAAAGTGAAAGAATGGAAAAGATATTCCATGCTAAGGGAAATCAAAAACAGAAGATGTAACCACCTTATTATTAGAAAGAGATAGAATTTAATGAAAAAACTGCTAAAAGAAAAAAAGTATGTATTGATTAAATGATCAATTGTACAGGAAGATGTGACTATGGGCAATGTATATGCACACAATTCCAGCATGCATGCCTATTTAAAACAAATGTTAATAGTTCTAAAGAGACACATAGGCTCCAATACAATAATAACAAGGGACTTCAACATCTTATTTTCATCAATGTGCCAATCAACTAGACATAAAATCAACAAATAATCAACATAATTCATCTATACTATGGGTCAAATGGACATAAATGTATATACAGAATGTTTCACCCACATCTGCAGAACATGTATTCTTTTTGCAGTGCATGAGAGTTTCTCTAGGACAGAACATATACTAGGCCACAAGGCAAGTCTTAGCAAATTCAAAATAATTGAAATCATACTATTTATCTTTTTTTGTACACAATGTATTGGAGCTGGAAATCAACAATATAGAAAATATGCAATCATATGGAGACTGAACAACAAGCTTATAATATACAGTGGGGCATAGAAGAAATCAAAGAGAAAAATATCTTGGAAATGAATGAAGATGACAACACAACATATCAAAACTTATGGGATACAGCAAAAGCCATGTTAAGAAGGATGTTTATAGCAATTATTGACAACAACAAATTTTAAAGGCATCAAATAAATGGTCTAACAATACATGTTAAGGCCCTAAAGATAAAATAACAAAACAAATCATAATTAGCAGGAAGAAAAGTAATTAAAATTAGAAATGAAATAAAGCAAAATAAAAAGAAATAAAATTGAAATTGCTCTATGCCAACAAATTGGAAAATCTCAAATAAATGGAAGGTATAGATTTTTGGATATGCACAATCTACCAAAATTGATTAATGAAGAGATAGAAAACCTAAACAGACAAGTATCCAAGACAGATAGAATCAGTAATAAAGATACTTCTAAGAAGCCGGCGCCGCGGCTCACTAGGCTAATCCTCCGCCTAGCGGCGCCGGCACACCGGGTTCTAGTCCCGGTCGGGGAGCCGGATTCTGTCCCGGTTGCCCCTCTTCCAGGCCAGCCCTCTGCTGTGGCCAGGGAGTGCAGTGGAGGATGGCCCAGGTGCTTGGGCCCTGCACCCCATGGGAGACCAGGAAAAGCACCTGGCTCCTGGCTCCCGCCATCGGATCAGCGCAGCGCGCCGGCCGCGGCGGCCATTGGAGGGTGAACCAACGGCAAAGGAAGACCTTTCTCTCTGTCTCTCTCTCTCACTGTCCACTCTGCCTGTAAAAAAAAAAAAAAAAAAAAAAAAAAAAAAAAAAGATACTTCTAAGAAAGAAATGCCCAGGGGGCCGGTGCTGTGGTGCAGTGAATTAACGCCCTGGCCTGAGGTGCCAGCATCCAATAAGGGTGCCAGTTTGAGACCCAGCTACTCCACTTCCAATCTAGCTCTCTGCTGTGGCCTGGGAAGGCAGTGGAAGATGGCCCAGGTCCTTGGGCCCATGCACCCATGTGGGAAGTCTGGAAGAGGCTCCTGGCTCCTGGCTTTGGATCAGTGCAGTGCTGGCCATTGTAGCCATCTTGAGAGTAAACCATTGGATGGAGGCCCCCCCCCCGCCTTTCCTCTCTCTCTCTGTAACTCTCAATTTCAAATAAGTAGATAAATCTTAATTTTTTTTAATTTTTTGACAGCCAGAGTGGCCAGTGAGAGAGAGAGACAGAGAGAAAGGTCTTCCTTTGTCATTGGTTCACCCTCCAATGGCCGCCATGGCCGGCGCGCTGTGGCTGGCGCACCATGCTGATCCGATGGCAGGAGCCAGGTACTTCTCCTGGTCTCCCATGGGGTGCAGGGCCCAAGTATTTGGGCCATCCTCCACTGCACTCCCTGGCCACAGCAGAGGGCTGGCCTGGAAGAGGGGCAACCGGGACAGAATCCGGCGCCCCGACTGGGACTAGAACCCGGTGTGCCGGGGCTGCAAGGCGGAGGATTAGCCTAGTGAGCCACGGCGGTGGCCTAAAAAATTAAAAAAAAAAATAAAAAGAAAGAAAAGCCCAGGACTGGATGTTGTCACTGCTGAATTCTACCAAACCTTTAAATAAATGATTTATCCAATTATTCTCAAAGTATTCAAATCAGTTTAAGGGGAGGGAAATCTCCCAACTCTTTCCTGGAGGCCAACATTACCTTAATTCCAAAACCATAAATAGATGCAACAAAGAAAATTATAGACCAGTATCCCTGATGAGCATAGATGCAAACATCCACAGCAAAGTACTAGCTAACTGAATAAAAACAATGAGAAGATCATTCTCCCTGACCAAGTGGGATTTAACCTTTATTTGCAGGGATGGTTCTACATACACTAATAAATAAGTGTGATATATCACATTAACAAATTGAAGAATAAGAATCATATGATCATCTCAATAAGGGCAGAAAAATTATTTGAATAAATATAACATTCTTCCATGATTATAACCTGAAGCAAATTGAATACAGCAGGAACATTCCACAATACAATCAAGGCAATCCATGACAAATACGCAGCCAGCATCTTATTGAATGAAAAAAGTTAGAAAAATTTCCACTAACATCCAGAACCATACAACTATATCCACAGTCAATATAGTTCTTGAAGGTTTAGCCAGAGACATTAGAGAAGAAAAAGAAATCAAGGGAATACAAAATGGAAAGAGGAATTCAAATTTTCACTGTCAGTGGATGACATGATCCTATGTGTAGGGGAACCAAAATTCTCTACTATTCAATATATAAAAGTCCACTAATAAAAAGAGAGCTTGGTAATGTTGCATCATATAAAATCGACATACAAAAATCAATCACATATATATATGGTAATAACATATATATATATATATATATATATATTTATACAAACAATGCCATGACTGAGAAAGAACTTGTAAAATGAGTCCCAGTCACAATAACTACAAAAATTCAAATACCTTGGTACAAATGAAACCAAGGATGTGAAAAATATCCACAATGAAAAATTAAAAAAAAATTAACAAAAGAAATAACAGATAAAACAAAAGCAAAAATATGCTCTATGTTCATGGATTGTGAGAATTAATATCATGAAAATATTCATAGTACTCACTTTGATCCCAATCAAAATGCCAGTGACATTCTTCTCTGACTTAGGAAAAAATGTTTCTAGAATTCATATGAAACAGAGAAGACTCCAAATAGCTGAAACAATTTTTTAAAAGATTTTATTTAATTTATTTGAGCAGTAGTGTTACAGACAGAGAGAGAGAGACAAAGAGAAAGGTCTTCCTTCATTGGTTCACACCAAAATGGCCGGAACAGTCGGAGCTGTGCCGAACTGAAGCCAGGAGCCAGGTGATTCCTCCTGGTCTCCCATGTGGGTGCAGGAGCCCTAGGAGTTGAGCCATCTTCTACTGTTTCCCCAGACCACAGCAGAGAACTGGATTGGAAGAGGAGCAGCCAGGACTAAAACCAGCACCCATATGGGATGCCAGCACCGCAAGTGGAGAATTAACCTAAAGCGCCACAGTGCCAACCCCTGAAGCAATCCTAAACAGCAAAAACAAACCCAGAGACATCACAATATCAGAGGATTTCAAGTCATACTACAGAACAGTTATAATAAAAACAGCCTGGTACTGGCACAAAAATAGACATAGAGATCAATGGAACAGAACAGAGTCCCCAGAAATCAATCCATGCATCTATAACCAATCTTTGATAAGGGAGTTAAAATCAATCTCTGGAAAAAATATATAATATATTCTCTTCAACAAATGATGCCAGGAAAATTGGATCTCAACATGAAGAAGCATGAAACAAGACTCCTGACATACATCTTATGCAAAATCAATGAAAATGGATCAAGGATCCAAATCAATGACCCAATACCTTCAAATTACTAAAGGAAAGCATTGAGAAAACTACAAGACAATGGTATAGGCAAATCATTATTGTAAAAGACTCTAGAAGCCCAGGCAATAAACGTAAATATAGAGAAAATGGGATTGCATCAATCTAAGAATCTTCTGAATTTCAAAGATAACACTCAAGAAAATGAAGAGACAATCCACAGAATGTGAGAAAGTATTTGCAAGCTATACAACTGATAAAGGAATAATATCCAGGCTATATATTTTTCAAAGATTTATTTTATTTATTTGAAATACAGAGTTACATACAGTAGTAGAGCTGGGATGGGGAGGTCGGTCTTCAATCCACTGGGTCACTCCCCAAATGACCACAATGGCCAGAGCTGAGCTGTTCTGAAGCCAGGAGCCAAGAGTTTCTTCCAGGTCTGCCATGTGGGTGCAGGGGCCCAAGGACCTGGGCCATCTTCCACTGCTTTCCTAGGCCACAGTGGAGAGCTGAATCAGAAGTGGAGCAGCCGGGACTTGAACTGGTGCTTATATGGGATGTCGGTGCTGCAGGCTGGGGTCTAGCCCACTGTGGCACAGCACTGGCTTCAATGCCCAGGATATATTAAGAGCTCAAGAAACTCAACAACCACAAAAAAGTCAAACAATCCAGTTAATAACTGGATTGGGCAAAGGACATGAACATGAATTTTTCAAATGATGAAATTCAAGTGGCCAGCAGACACATGAAAAGAATCCCAGGGTAATTTTCCATCTTAGGAATGTAAATAAAAGCACAAAAAGAGATATCACCTTGTAATGGTTATCATACAGAAATAAAAAAAAAATTCTGGAGAGGATGTGGCCAAAAATGTACCATGATTGACGGTTGCAGGGAATGCCAATTAGTTCAACCATTATGGAACAGAGTATGTTGATTCCTCAGGAATGTGAAAATAAATCATCCATATGACCCAGCCATCCCACTCCTTGGAATTTACTCAAACAAAATGAAAATGAAAACGACATATGAAAGAATTATTTGTACCTCCATGTTTATGACAGGTCAGCTAACAATAGTTAAGACATGGAATCAATTCAACTGATGAATGGAGAAATAAAATATGATACACACATGTTATGAAATGCTACTCAGCCATAGAAACAATGAAATCCTGGCTTTTATAACAAAATGGATGCAGATGCAACTGGAAACCATTGTGTATAGGGACATTAGCAATCCCAAAAAGGCAAATATCATATTTTTCCTGATCTTTGCAACTAAGATAGAATACAAAAAATATGTAGGAATGAGATGGACGCTTTGTGATATAATTGCCATTTTTAGTACTTGTTCATACTATTAATGTCCTTAGTCTTCTCACTTTTTATTGTTGAATATTATGGCTAGCCATAAATGAAGCCTGTGAATATAGAATGGTTTAAGATTCTGTCTTTGCAAAAGCTGATGTAAGAAGACAGGGGAAGGAGGGAGGAGTTTGATGGAAAACAGAAGGGAGGGCAGTGTGGTATTCTACTTTAACTTTACTTGAACATGGTAAATGCATGACATCTGTTTTGTTAATATCCAGAGGAAACACCATTGAATTGTCACAAGGCTTCAATTTTGATGTCATAAACCAATCATTATCTGTTCATAATCACTTGGGATATCCCCAGACACCGTTGGTGGCATAATACTTTGTTGTGTCAATCAATTGTCATGTCATAAAAAATATTATGATGTCATAAACCAAAATTTATATATCATGAGTCTACCCTTTTGTTGTATTTTGAGAACATTTGTGTTTTCCTAAATTTTTAAATCAACAATCTATTGGAATGTTCTTCATTCATTTGTGTTGTAATGATCAATAGCAACATTATAAACCACCACTTTGGTGCCATCCATCGTGGTGTTATTAAACTGTTGTGATTTTGTAACCATTTTTGATGTCATAAATATATATTTAGATGTCATAAACAAACATTGTGATATCATGAACTATCTCTGTGGTGTCATAATCAATTATGATGCCATAAACCTTTGTTGTGGCGTCATGTTCAACTGTGATGTCATAGACCACATTGCAATGACAATAAATCGTGATGATAACAAAAAACATTGTGCTGTCATTAACCACCATTTTGATCTCATAAGACAACCATTAAGGTGTCATAACCAAAACATTTTATTATTAAAAGCAGCTATTAAGTCATAAATCCACATCCTGTTACTATAAATCAAATAGTGCTGACATTATCAATTGTGATGATATTAACTGTCGCTCCCCCTCTTCATGGAGGAACGACACTAAACCCTGCCTAGGCTTCATATCCGAGTCACGGCACCATTATGTCGCTCCCCCTCTTCACGGAGGAACGACACAGGACCCTGCGCTGTTTTGTCTGCTCGGCCCTTCCCAGGTTTGGTGCTCGTTCTTCCCGGGTTGGCTACTGTCCCTTCCACCTCTGTGGAAGGGCGGTTCCCCCTGCCACTTTCCCCATTTCCGCGGGGGAGCGGCACACCGCCGGCTGGCTCTCTCGGGGGCTGCTCAGGTGTTCCTTCAGATGTTCCTGGTGCATGTTGTCTCTCTCCTCCTTTATAGTCCTCTTCCACCAATCCCAACTCTGCTACCCACACGCCGAGTACGCTGCTCTCCTCCAATCAGGAGCAGCTCCTGCAGTTTATTGGTTGAACTGGAGGCAGCTGTGTAGAAGCTGTTTGCTCCTCTCCCAGCGCCATATTGTGGGAGAGCAGATGTATAGAATAAGTCTTAATTCCAGTAACAGTATAGTCCGAGTTGCTCCCCACAATTAACTATCATTATTATACTAACATTTTATCACTGTGATGTCAGAAACCAACTTCTGTGTTGTCATAGTCAATTGTGATGTCCTAAACCACCATTGTATCATTATCATGTAAATTGTGACATCCTAAACCTAATGTGATATTATTGACCACCATTATGATGTCGTAAAGCTACTGTTGTGTTATCTCAATCAACTGTGATGTCCAAAACATCCATTGTGATATCATAATGAATTATGATTCCTTAAAAGCAATTGTGATATCATATTCAATGTGAGTGATAAAATCCATTGTGATGTCAAAGTTTATCATTGTTATATTCTAAATCTGGCATGGTTTTGACTTAATCAATTGTGCTGACATAAAACATCATTGTGATAATATAACTGTCATGAATCTTCCATCAGTATGACATGAAAACAATTATGATGTCACACTTGTGATATCCGGATAACCACTGTGATGTCTTAATTCTACCATTTAATGGGCAAAATCAATTGTGAAGTAATGAAACCCATTGTAATATTTATAAAGCCAGCATTCTGATATTATGATCTAGTGTTTAAACTGGCATCATGTCATAATAAGTGATTGTAATTCTGTAAACCAATATTGTGATGCCATAAACCTACGCTGTGATTTCATACACCAACCATTGTGTTCTCACAATAAATTGTGAATATAAACAATGACTGAGATGCCAAAAACCACCATAGTGAGTTACAATTAGTGTGATGTCATATACAACCCTGTTGTTTCTCATAATAAATGTTGATGTACTAAGCCATGGTTTTGATGTCATCAACCTACATTGTACATGACAATAAATTATTATGTAGGAAACCACCTTTGTGATGTCATAATCTGAAATAGTGATGTCATAGTCACTTGTGACATTAATAAGACCATTTTAGTATTACAAACAGAAATTTTGAGATCACAAATCTAGAAATGTGATGTCAACATCAATTGTGAAGTCATAAAATGAATTGTGATGACATGAAGTAACCATTGTTGGGACAGAATCAGTTGTGCAGACATATAATTCACTGTGATCTCATAAATCTACCATAGTTATGTCACAATCATTTGGAATGTCATGAACAACTATTGTGGTTTCATAATTAATTATGATGCCATAAAACTTTTTGATGTCATATATAGACCATTGCAATGAGATAAAACAATCTTTGTTTTCATAATTAATTGTGGTGTCATAAACTACAATTGTGATATTTAAGCAATTGTGAAACCTTAAAAATATTATGTCAAACCTTTTGTCATGTCAGTGAGCAATGATATGTTATAATCACTTGTGATGTCACAGAAGATTACAATGCCAAAATCTATTGTGATGCTATAAACTAACACTGTGGTGTCATAATCAATTGTGATTTCAAAAAATCCATTGTGATGTCATAAGCAATGTGAACTCATGAAATGTTATGTCATGGGGCTGGCGCTGTGGCTCACTTGGTTAATCCTCTGCCTCTGGTGCCAGCATCCCATATGGACACCGGGTTCTAGTCCCAGTTGCTCCTCTTCCAGTCCAGCTCTCTGCTGTGGCCTGGGAAGGCAGTAGAGGATGGCCCAAGTGCTTGGGTGTCTGCACCCATGTGGGAGCCCAGGAAGAAGCACCTGGTTCCTGGCTTCAGATCGGTGTAGCTCCGGCCATAGCGGCCATTTGGAGAGTGAACCAACGGAAGGAAGACCTTTCTCTCTGTCTCTCTAAATGTCTAACTCTGTCAAATAAATAAATTAAAAAAATAAGCAATGCGAAGTCATAAAATGTTATTTCATAAACCTAATATTGTTATATATCCACCCTTATTTTGTCATATTCAATTTCGATGCCATTAACAAAACTGTGATATTATAAACTACCATTGTGTTAACAAAACTTAATTTTTAGCTCCAAAATCCATTGTGATGTCATAAACAATTGGTTTATAACATGTCACCATTATGAAAACAAAAACCTATCTCTGTCATGTCATAACCAATTCTGAGGTTATTGGTCTGCGTTTGTGACTTCATGATCAATAATAATCACATAAAACAGCATCATGATGTCATAATCATGTGTCATGTCATGAAACATTTCTATGACATAAATCTACCATTTGATGTCATAAATCAATCATTTTGTCATCAATTGGCTTTTCATAACTAATATTATGTCAGAAGCCACTATTGTGTTATAATAAATCATGATGTCCTAAAATCACTGTGATATTTTCATGCATTGTCATGTAAAATAAAACATACTGTTGTCATAAACATCAATTATGTGGTCACAAAAACATTTCTGATGCCAGTATCAATTGTAACATCATGATAAATCAGTGTGATATAAAGCTAATATTGTGGTGTCAAAATCTTTAATTTCATAAAAATGTTTGATGTCATTATCAATTTGGATGTGATAAACAACCATTGTGATATTATAAATGTACCAAATGATATACTCACTACTGATGTTATAAAGCATTATTGGGATGTCATAATCAATTGTGATAACATTCTGATAATCATCCAATTGCAATGTAATGAAATGGTGTTATAAACCAATTTTATGCCATAAACCTTCCAACATGATGTGATGATCAATTATGATGAATACAAAATTCACTCTGATGTCAAAATCAATGATGTCATGAAAGCAGTATGATATGATAATCAATTGAGAATGCAAAAATCTGTGTGACATAATATACTATCATTCTGATGACATAATCAATAGGGTGTCAGGAAAAACCATTATGATGTCATAAACAATAACATTGAGAAGACATAAACCTAAAAGTCCAATATAATAAACACCATGGTGTTTTCATAATCAATTTTGATGTTATGAAAGCATTGTTATGTCATATACTAATAAGTGATCACATAAACCTATCACTGTGATATAATAAGCAAACCATGGTCATGATATATTTTTCTGTTGTAAATGTTTAGATGTCATCATACCATTCTGATGTCATAAAACATCACTGTAATGTCACATCCAAGTGTATATCATAAACCACTATTGTGATATCATCATAAATTTTGAGGTCATAAGTCACTATTATGATGTAATAATCAACTTTGATGCCATATACTATCATTGTTATGCCATAAAACCACAATTATGATGTTGTAAATCAACCATTATGTCAACATAAAGAATTTTGATATCATAAACCACCTTTGTGTGGTCATAAAACAATATGATCATTTCACCATTCTGATATCAAATAGCTACCATCCTGATATACTCCTCTGTGATGTAATAAACTAATCATTATATCATCATTAGGAATGGTAATGTCATACACCAAACATCGTATTGTCACAAAAACATAGTGATGTCATAAACCTTTCTCATACTGTAAATATAACTTTATTATGTCAGTATCCCTCTGAGGTCATGAATCAAGCAATTTGCCATCAAAATCAATTTTGATGTCATATCGTTATTTTATTTTTATAAGATCATTGTATTGTAGTATTTATTTTTGATAGTATTTGTGGTAGTATTTATTTGTGATAAACCATCATCACCATACATTTGTGATAAATATATCATACTAAGAGGGGGTCATTAAAGAAGGAGGTACCTTTCTCTGGAGTGAGGAGAGAACTTCCACTTTGATTATGGCCCTGTCTAAATACTGTCAGTTTGTGGAATCTAAAGGCTTCCATAGCCTTAGCAGATCATGACAAAAGCCTCGGGTGATCACTGATGTCATAAATAAGTGTGTCAATTGTTAAATCAACAACAGGAATCACTGTGCACTTGTTCCCCATATAAGACCTCTGTCCTTAGTGAGTTGTACTATGAAAATCAATGGTAAAACTAGTTTTCAAACAGTACTTTATACTTTGTGTGTCTGTGTGGGTGCAAACTGTTGAAATGTTTACTAAGAGCTGATCTTCTGTATATAAAGGTAATTAAAGGGGCCAGCATGGTGGCATAGTGGGTAAAGCTGCCACCTGCAATGCCAGCATCCCACATAGGCACCAGTTCAAGTCCCAGATGCTCCACTTCCAATCCAGCTCTCTGGTGTAGCCTTGTCATGAGTTGCCAAGGCTATGGAAACATTTTGAATTTGCCAACTCTGATCTTATTTAGGCAAAGTCATAGTCAAAGGTGAAGTTCTCTCCTCCCTTCAGAGAAAGGAGCTTCCTTCTTTGATGGCCCATTCTTTCCACTGGGAAAGAATCTGTGATTTCCACTCACAGAGATCTTTCATTTAGGTTTTGCTTTTTTTTTTTTTTTTTTTTTTTTTTTGCCAGAGTGTCTTGGCTTTCCATGCCTAAAATACTCCCATAGGCTCTTCAGCCAGATCTGAATGCCTTAAGGGCTAATTCTGAGGCCAGAGTCTGTTTAGGGCATCTGCCATTCTATGAGTCTGCTGTGTATTCACTTCCCATGTTGGATATAAACTCCCTTTCTGATTTAAGCTTACCATTGTGCTGTCATAATCAATTGTGATATCATACATCAAAATGTGCTAAAATAATCGAAATTATATTGTCATAATACAACATTGTACTGCCATAATTACATAGTGATGACATTTTGGTATCACAAGCCTACTATTGTGATATCACAGTCAAGTGTGTTGTCAAAAACCATCTATTATGCCATCCTAACCAATTGTCCTGTCATAGACCACCATAAAATATTTCAGAAGTGTGATGTCCTAATCAATATATGATATGCCACTATTGTGATCTAATAAACTTACTGGTGTGCCATCACAAATAGTTACGATGACATAAAACTACTGTGTGCCATCATAATCAATTTTGATGTCATAAACTGACATTTAATATCATAACATTGAGATATAATCTATTTTCTGATAAACCACATTTTTATATCATAAACATACCATTGTGATGTCATTATCAATTGTGATGTCATACATAAACTATGTCATCATAACCAATTTTGATAAACATACACAACCATTGTATTGTGATAAAAAACATAATATAATCTACGTTTTGTGATAAACTGCCATTCTGATACTATAATGCTATAACTGTGATGTCAAAACTAATTCTGATGTAATATACCAATTGTTAAGATGTCATCATAGGGGCTGGCAATGTGGCGTAGCAGGTAAAGCTGCTGCCTGCAGTGCCAGCATCCCATATGGGCACTGGTTCAAGTCCTAGCTGCTTCACTTCCCATCCAGCTCTCTGCTATGGCCTCGGAAAGCAGTGGAAGTTGCCCCAAGTCCTCAGGCTCCTGCACCCATGTGGGAGACCTGGAAAAATCTCCTAGCTCCTGGCTTCAGATCAGTGCTGCTCTGGCCATTGCAGCCAATTGGGAAGTGAACCAGAGGATGGAAGACCTCTCTCTTTCTCTCTCCCTCTCTGCCTCTCCTTCTTTCTTTGTGTAACTATGACTTTCAAATAAATCTATAAATAAACAACCAAACAAATCTTTAAAAAGAGATGTCATCATAAATGTTGGTGTTATAAGTCATCCAATGTGATATCATAGTCAATTGTGATGTCAAAAATTAACTGTTTTGTCATAAAAATTGTGATATCATAATCAATTGGTATCTGACAGCCATTCTGCAATTATAAATCTACCAATATGATACCCTATAGTTTGTGATGTCATAAACTAAACAATGTCCCATCATAATCAGTTTTAATAAAACATCATTATATTGACCTAGAAATCTGTTGTGAAAAGCATTTTGTGGGGCTGTCACTGTGTCATAGTGGGTAAAGTTGCCTCTTGAAGTGTTGGCATTCTGTATGGTGCCAGTTTGAGTCCTGGTGGCTCCACTTCTGACCCATCTCTCTGTTATGGCCTGGGAAAGCAGTAAAAAGTGACCCAAGTCCCTGGGCCCTTGCACCTGCATCAGAGACCTGGAAGAAGCTCTTTGTTCCTGGCTTTGAATTGGCCCAGCTCTGGCTGTTGCAGCCATTTGGAGAGTGAACCAGTGGATGGAAGATCCCCTCCGGTAACTCTGCCTTTCAAATAATAAATAAATGAGTCTTAAAAAAAAACAATTTATTAGCCCTTGTTCTGACTGTCGAGGAATAACTTAATACTTTATTCTTTTTAGTATTTTTTTGTTTTACTTAATATCATTGGTTGAACTCTTTAATTAACACAAGATTATTCTTAGGTATTTAAATTTAACTGAAAAGTGATTCCTGTTAAATATAAGAGTGGGAGCTGGCGCCACAGCTCACTAGGCTAATCCTCCACCTTGCAGCGCTGGAACACTGGGTTCTAGTCCCAGTCGGGGTGCTGGATTCTGTCCCGGTTGCCCCTCTTCCAGGCCAGCTCTCTGCTGTGGCCAGGGAGTGCAGTGGAGGATGGCCCAAGTACTTGGGCCCTGCACCCCATGGGAGACCAGGAGAAGCACCTGGCTCCTGCCATTGGATCAGCGTGGTGCACTGGCCGCAGCACGCTGGCTGCGGTGGCCATTGGAGGGTGAAACAACGGCAAAGGAAGACTTTGTCTCTGTCTCTCTCTCTCACTGTCCACTCTGCCTGTCAAAAAAAAATATAAGAGTGGGAATAAGAGGAGGAGATGTACAGTTCAGCACATGCTAAATCGGACTTGCCCCTAATGGTAGAGTTAGAAACGTGCAAGGGATTCCAATTCAATCCTATCAAGGTGGCATGTACCAATGCCATGTCACTAGTCAAAATGATCAGTTTCAGTTCATAATTGATCCCAATAATAGGATTAAAAGTCAAAGGGACCACATAAACAAGACTAGTGTCTGCTAATACTGATAGAATTAAAAAGGAGAGAACAATCCAACATGGGATGTGGGATACACAGCAGACTCATAGAATGGCAGATGTCCTAAACAGCACTCTGGCCTCAGAATCAGCCCTTAAGGCATTGAGAGCTAGCTAAAAAGCCGATGAGAGTATTTCAGACATGGAAAGCCAAGGCACTATGGCAAAGGAGTGATCTAAATGAAAGATCTCTGTGAGTGAGATCCCAGTGGAAAGAACGGGCCATCAAAGGAGGAGGTACTTTTCTCTGAAGGGAGGAGAGAACTTCAACTGTGACTATGCCCTTGTCTAAATAAATCGGAGTTGCTGAACTCAAGAGGCTTTCCTAGCTTTGGCAGCTCATGAGAAGAGCCTCAGGTGATTACTGACATCATAAATGTGTCAATTGGTATTTCAGGCATGGAAAGCCAAGACACTCTGGCAAAAAGATCTCTGTGAGTGAGATCCCAGTGGAAAGAACAGGTCTTCAAAGAAGAAGGTACCTTTCTCTGAAGGAGGAGAGAACCTCCACTTTGACTATGACCTTGTCTAAACAAGATAAGAGTCGGAGAACTCAGAGGGCTTCCATAGCCTTGGAAACTCATGACTGGAGCATAGGGAGATTACTGATGCCATAGACAGGAGTGTCAATTGGTAAAGTCAACAACAGGAGTCACTGTGCACTTACTCCTCATGTAGGATCTCTGTCCTTAATGTGCTGTACATTGAGGCTTAATGCTATAACGAGTACTCAAACAATATATTTCACTTTGTGTTTCTATGGGGGTGCAAACTGTTGAAATTTTTACTTAATGCATACTAAACTGATCTTCTGTAAAAAAAAAAAAGAAATTATCAATTCCCAACTTGACTCTCACTGGGATTAAACATGACAATAGGTCTGATCTGATTTCATCATCATTTAAAAAAATCATCTATTATTTTTCACTTTATGTTTCTGTGTGGGAGCAAACTGTTGAAATCCTTACTTAATGTATACTAAGCTGATCTTCTGTATATTAAGATAATCGAAAATGAATTTTGATGTGAATGGAAGGAGAGAGGGAGTGGGAAAGGGAGGGTTGTGGGTGGGAGGGACGGTATGAGGGGGAAGCCATTGTAATCCATAAGTCGTACTTTGGAAATTTACATTCATTAAATAAAAGTTAAAAAAAATAAATGTGTCAATTGTTAAATCAACAACAGGAGTCACTGTGCACTTACTCCTCATGTAGGATCTCTGTCCTTAATGTGTTGTACTATGTGAATTAATGGTATAACTAGTACTCAAACAGTACTTTATACTTTGTGTTTCTGTGTGGGTGAAAATTGTTGAAATCTTTACTTAGTATATACTAAGTTGATCTTCTGTATATAAAGATAATTAAAAATGAATCTTGAGGAAGAATGGGATGGGAGAGGGAGTCAGAGATGGGATGGTTTGTGGGTGGGAGGGTGGTTATGGGGGGAAGCAGCTATAATCCAAAAGTTCACTTTGAAAATTTATATTCATTAAATAAAACTTAATAAAAAGCAATTGGTATGTGATAAATGATTCTGGTATGATAGATGAGCATTGTGCTGTCATAATCAATTGTGATATCATAGTCCTACCATTGTGCCATCATAACCCATCATCATACTGTCATAAAACACACTATGATATCATAATAAATTTTCAAATGATGAACCACCATTCTGATAACATAAGAATTCCCTTTTGCCAATATAATCAATTCTGATGTAAAAGCCTGCTGTTGCTGTAATAAAGTACCATGATGCAATCAGCCAGAGCATTATGGCATCAGAATTAATTTTGATGCTGTTAATCACAATTGTTATCATAAGAAATTTTCATGTTATAATAAATTGCTATGTGGTAAACCATGATTCTGATATAAAATACCATTGTGATGTCAATTGCTATGTCATTAACCTACCATTGTGCCATCATAAAAATTGTGATGTTATAAACCAATCATCTTGCTACATCTACCAATTTTGATGTCATAAACCACTGTTGTATTTTCATTTGACACATTGGAAGATTATAATGTTTGTTATGTTAAACCTCATTTCTGTTATCATGATCCTGTCATTGATATCATAATCAATGGTGTTATCATAATGAAAACAATATGCCATCATAAGGAATTGTGATGTCATAGATCAACATTATATTTTCATAATAACATTGTAGTATAATCAAATGGTCTGAGTAAAACACCATTCTGATATCATAAACCTACATTTGTGATATCATCATCAAAAGTGATATAATCTTTTCTGCCTTCATACCAATTTTGATGTCATGTACCACCTTTATTGTCATAAAACATCATGATATAATCTATTGGTTTGTGATAAGCTATCATTCTGATACCATAATATTACATTTGTGATTGTGATGTCAACAAATCTGTTGTCATATCTCGTATATTGTGATGTCATAATTAATGAATTCATAAATCTACTACTGTGATATGATTCTGATATGGTTGTGATGTCATAATAAATTTTGATATTATAAACTTACCATTTAGGTGTCCTAAATGATTGTGATTTGATAATCCACATTGTGAAATCATAGTTAATTTTGATGTTATAATTGATTGGTTTCTGATAAACATTCATTCTGATATCATAAACCTACCATTGTGAAGTCCTAATAATTTGTGATGTCATAATCCAAATTTTATGACATCATAATGAGTTTTGAAATCATAAATTGCCATTGTATTATCAAAAAACATTATGTTGTCATAACCAGTTGATACATGATCAATTATAGTTCTGATAGTATAAACATACCAATGTGCTACTGTAACAAATTGTGATATCATAAACCTACCATTGTTCTTTCATAAACTTTGGTGTCATCATGGTATTGTCATAAGACACATTGTGAAATTGTTATCAATTTTTATGTTATAATCTACCATTCTGATATCAACCTAACATTCTATCATAATCAATTCTGATATTAAAAACGTTTCTGATGCCATAATTAGTTGTGATGTCATAAAAATTATACCATATAATCAATTTGGATGTAATAAAACCCTTTATATTGCCATAATAATATAGTATCATACATTCTGGTATCAGAAACATACCCTTAATATGTCTTTGTCATAATCAATTTTGATGTAATAAAGCTACCATTTTTCTTTCATAAATTTTTTGTTAAATCATCACACATTGTGTCATAATAAAATTTGATGTCACAAATACCCTTGCTTTGTCAAAAAAATGTAATGTTGAAATAAAATGTTAAGTGATAAAACACCATTCTGGGGGCCGGCGCTATGACACAGTATGTTAATCATCTTCCTGTGGTGCCGGCATCCCATATGGGTGCCCATTGGAATCCTGGCTGCTCCTCTTCCAATCCAGCTCTCTGCTATGGCTTGCGAAGGCAGTGGAAGATGGCTCAAGTCCTTGGGCCCCTGCACCCACATGGGAGACTGGAAGAAGCTCCTGGCTTCTGGCTTCAGATCGGCTGGAGTTGCAGTCATTTGGGGAGTGAACCAGTGGATGGAAGACCTTTCTCTCTGTCTCTCCCTCTCACTGTCTGTAACTCTACCTCTCAAATAATTAAAATCTTTTAAAAAAACCCACCATTCTTCTATCGTAAAACTGTCTTTGTGAATCAGTTGTGATTTTATAAACAGTGTTCCATAATAACTAATTTTGATGGCATGTACTTTCTTTGCATTATCATAGAAAAAATTGTGGAGGCATGCATTGTAGCATAATGGATTAAATTGCCATGTGCCAAAACAACATCTCATATGGGCACTGGTTCAAATCCTGGCTGCCCCAGTTCCAATCTGTCTCCCTGCTAATGAGCTTGGGAAAGCAGCAGAGGACAGTCCAAGTCCTCGGTCCCTGTTCCCATGTGAGAGACCTGGATAAATCTCCTGGCTCCTGTCTTTGAACTGGTACAGCTTTGGCCATTTTAGCCACTTGGGGGAATGAATATCCTTCTCTACTTCTGCCTTTCAAAAAATTAAATAAATATTTTTTAAAATTGTGATATCAGTCTATTAATTTGGATAAGCCACCCTTCTAATATCATAAACCTACCTTTTTGTTGCCATATTCAAATTGTGATGACATAAAACTACCTCATGCCATCATAATCAATTTTGATGTCATAAATGACCATTATATTGTCATAAAACACTGTAATGTGATTCTTCCAACCTTACCCTCCCTCACACCCACATTCTCACACTTCTTCCTCCTCTCTCTCCTATTCTTATTCTTATTTTTACAAAGATCTATTTTCAATTAACTTTGTTTTTTAAAAATTTTATTTATTTGAGAGAGAGAGTTACAAACAGTTTGTGGGAGAAACAGAGAGAAAGGTCTTCTGTCCACTGATTCACTCCCCAAATGGCTGCAATGATCAGAGCTGGCCAATCCGAAGCCCCAGGCCATAGCCATAGCAGAGACACTGGATTGGAAAAAGGAGCAGCTGGGACTAGAACTGGTGCCCATAGGGGATGCTGGTGCTGCAGGTGGAGGATTAGCATACTGCACCACAGCACCAGCTCCTCAACTTTATACTCATAAGATTAACCCTACAATATATAAGTGTTCTACAAATAGTATGAAAAAATTATCCTTTAACAATTGTGACAAGAGCTGTTTAAAACCATCGCATCTAAAAGTGGCAACTTCACTTCTAGAGATTACCTTTTAGGTACTCTATTAGTTTCCACAGATCAGGGAGAAAATATGGTATTTGTCCTCTTGTGGCCGGCTTATTTCATTAAGTATAATGGTTTCCAGTTTAATCCATTTTGTTGCATTTTATTTTAAATCACTGTGTAGTATTCTATAGTGTATATAAAAATAATTTATTTATATAGTCTTTAGTTGATGGACACCTGTGTTGATTCCATATCTTAGCTATTATGAACTGAGCTGCAATGACCAAACACTGCCATCACAATCAATGTGGTTGTCATAAACCATGATAGTCTGTGTAGCCATAATCAATTGTTATGTGATAAAACAACATTATCATACCATAAACCATTGTGCCATCTTTGTCAATTGCGCTGCCATAAAAATAATATCATGCCCTATTGTGCCATCACAATATGTTGTGATGTCATAAACCAAGGAATCATCATGAAATCATCAATATTGATGTCATTAAAAACCATTGGATTATAATAAAAATTTTGATGTGAAAATCATTTTGTGATAAACCACCATTCTGATGACATAAAACTACCTCTGTGATGTCATAATGTATTGTGTTGTCATAAAAACCATTTTGGCATCATAATCAATTTTGATACCATAACCATCATTGCAATATCAAAGTCAATTGTGCTGCCATAATACCATTGTGATGTCATAGTACATTGTTGTCATAAACTAATGTTGAGATGCCACAAATTATCATTGTCATAAACCAACCATTGTAATATCATAATCAAATTTGAAGTAAAGAATGTTGACATAATCAATTTTGATGTATTAACCATCATTGTGATATTTTAGCCAATTGTGATGATAGAAAACCATTGTGATACCATAATCAATGTGAAATCATAAACATTTTTGATGTCATAAACTAATATTTAGATGCAATATGCAAAACTTTGTCATATATATATATGACATACATATATATATAAATAAACTGTTTATTGTGAACACACAAAGAACTGACATCATAAACTTATCATTGACATAAACTGAGCACTGTGATGACCTAAACCTTAAACGACACTACAGCCCAAATGGATCTAACAGATATCTATGGAACTTTTCATCCTACACTTAAAGAATTTACATTCTTCTCAGCAGTACATGGAACCTTCTCTAGGATTGATCACATACTAGGCCATAAAGCAAGTCTCAGCAAATTCAAAAGAATTAGAATCATACCATGCAGCTTCTCAGACCACAGTGGAATGAAGCTGGAAATTAGCAACTCAGGAAACCCCAGAAAGTATGCAAACACATGGAGACTGAACAACATGCTCCTGAATGAACAATGGGTCATAGAAGAAATCAAAAGAGAAATCAAAAACTTTTTGGAAGTAAATGAGGATAACAGCACAACATACCAAAACTTATGGAATACAGCAAAAGGAGTGTTAAGAGGAAAGTTTATAGCAATAAGTGCCTACATCAAGAAATTGGAAAGGCACCAAATAAACGAGCTTTCAATGCATATCAATGATCTAGAAAAACTGCAGCAAACCAGACCCAAATCTAGTAGGAGAAGAGAAATAATTAAAACCAGAGAAGAAATCAACATGATTGAATCCAAAAAATATTACAAAAATAAGCCAAATGAGGAGTTGGTTTTTGAAAAAATAAACAAAATTGACACCCCATTGTCACAACTAACTAAAAAAAGAAAAGACCCAAATCAATAAAATCAGAGATGAAAAAGGAAACATAACAACAGACACCACAGAAATAAAAAGAATCATCAGAAATTACTACAAGGACTTGTATGCCAGAAAACAGGGAAATCTATCAGAAATGGATAGATTACTGGATACATGCAACCTATCAAAATTGAGCCAGAAAGATACAGAAAACCTAAACAGACACATAAATGAGACAGAAATTGAAACAGTAATAAAGGCCCTCCCAACAAAGAAAAGCCCAGGACCAGATGGATTCACTGCTGAATTCTACCAGACATTTAAAGAAGAACTGACTCCAATTCTTCTCAAACTATTCAGAACAATTGAAAAAAGAGGGAGTCCTCTCAAATTCTATGAAGCCAGCATCACCTTAATTCCTAAGCCAAAAAAAAAGATGCAGCATTGAAAGAGAATTACAGACCAATATCCCTGATGAACATAGATGCAAAAATCCTCAAAAAATTTCTCGCCAATAGAATGCAACAACACATCAGAAAGATCATCCACTCAGACCAAGTGGGATTTATCCCTGCTATGCAGGAATGGTTCAATGTTCACATTAACAGACAGAAGAAAAACCATATGATTATCTCAATAGATGCAGAGAAAGCATTCGATAAGATTCAACACCCTTTCATGATGAAAACTCTAAGCAAACTGGGTATGGAAGGAACATTACTCAATACATTGAAAGCAATTTATGAAAAACCCATGGCCAACATCATATTGATTGGGGAATAGTTGGAAGCATTTCCACTGAGATCGGGCACCAGACAGGGATGCCCACTCTCACCACTGCTATTCAATATAGTTCTAGAAGTTTTAGCCAGAGCTATTAGGCAAGAAACTAAGGAATACAAATTGGGAAGGAAGAACTCAAACTATCCCTCTTTGCAGATGATATGATTACTTAGGGAATCCAAGGAACTCTACTAAGAGACTATTGGAACTCATAGAAGAGTTTGGCAAAGTAGCAGGATATAAAATCAATGCACAAAAATCAACAGCCTTTGTATACACAAGCAATGCCATGGCTGAGAAAGAACTGCTAAGATATATCCCGTTCACAATAGCTACAAAAAGAATCAAATACCCTGGAATAAACTTAACCAAGGCCGTTAAAGATCTCTATGATGAAAAGTATAAAACCTTAAAGAAAGAAATAGAAGTACAGGACTGAATTCATAGACTACACTTGTTACACTACAGACATGGACAGACACACATATTTTCAATAAATTCTTTCTGAGTTTATGAGTGAACTTTACCAAGAAGCTAAGAAAACACAGTTTTCTGATTATATCAAGCATTGAGAAATCTGATTGGGATGATTTGTGTGATGCACCTGGCCTTACATGACAGTATTACTCTTTCTTGAGAGGTATAGAAATTTTCCATAGCAGCTCTCTAATGAAAATTGCAAGTGAGGTGGAATCCAGTGTTAATTCTAAGAAACAGTAAAACAGCTTTGTAGGATCAACATTAGAATGGAGTCCTATTGCCGCAACACGTGTGTCACATTATATTGTGACTGCCAAGAAAAACATAGAGAGTATACTCATTCTAAAACTAGTAAGAAAACATGTAAATGAGCTATTTGTCCAGCATACTTTCCAATAATTCATTTTGCAAAAGTTTCTCCACTCCTTCTGGTTCCCCTCCGCCTCTGGGTTTATGTTGCCCCATATTCAGTCCATCCCAATCTTGCTTTACATGTGAAAATAGAATGAGGATCTTTCTAATGTAACTGGACCTAGATATTTACATATTAAAATATATTCTGTTTACCTATTTTAAATCACCATTTGAGATGTGTAGGATAGATGAATAAAACTGATACAAATCAGTGGCTTTGTAAACCCTACATTGTATGAGAATCACAGTTTGTCAGACACTGAATTGTATGAGAACCACAGTTTGTCAGACAATGAACCATTTTGTTTTTATTTATTTAAAAGGCAAAGTAAAAGATAAAGAAGGAGATAAAGAGAGATGGGGGAGAGTGTGATGAGGGAGAATAGAGGGAGAAAGCATCCAACCACTGGATCAATCATCAAGTGCCCATCTTTAAGACTGAATCAGTCTAAAGTCAAGAGCCAGGAACTCCATCCAAACCTCCCAGAGGTGTGGCAGGACTCAAGCCCTTGCACCATCCTCTACTGCTTTCCCAAGTACATCAATAGCTAGCTGAATGGTGGTTGCTAGCATTCAAGGGCAGCACTCCAATATGAGATGTGAGCATTCCAAGCTGTAGCTTAACATGCTGAGATGCAATGCCTACCACACACTGAATTATTTTACACAAGTTACACATCACTCACAACAAGGAGGCAGGTGCCTTTATCATCCACACTTTATAAGAAGTTGTAATAAATGTTTAAATGCATGGCTACATGTCCAGTTTTACACACACAGGAATGATTCCAATCCATGCATCTAATTCCAGAGCATACAGCCTTAATCATGACAAAACCCCACACTTTATGAAATGCTGGTAGCACACAAATATGTAGAAAGAGAGGCATACTATACAATTATTCCCTAGTATGCTAATTTGTAATTGCCCTAATTATGTTTACTTCCCACAAGAAAGTATGCTTTCTGAGCCAAGCAGGCCTTAGAATACAGAAGTTAAGGGCACACCTTCCTGTTTGTTGTCCAGCTGCTTGGCCTCCTTTGGCCTCAGTTTCCTTATGGATAAAAAAACCCACAATGTCCAACTCACAGAGTAGCAGAGAGAATGAAAAACAAATGTGTGCAGAATGCTTGGCTCACAAGAAGCACAATAAATTGCTGCTGCTATCAGTATTCCTAGACACAGCACTGGCTCCCACAGCATGAAGCCAAAGCTGGGCATACAGTAAATCACTGAAAAAATATAGGTTTTTGGGTATTTCTCATATCTTCCAGGTTCCTTGGATATTTCTACCCATTCAACAAACATTTGAGCAGTTTCTATTTCATGTCAGGCTGTTCAAAGGGGTGAACCAAACAGAAAAGTTGTCTAGTACTCACTACATAATGCTATCGTTGTCACCCCCTAACTTGCCTTCCTTCCTAATACAAAATTAGAAGGCAGGCACTCTATCTAGGCAAATTTACCAACATATTAAACATCTAACCTTAATGTCACTACAATTATTTTATCACGTTTTTGCAAATCAATGCAGTCTGAAAATGATTTCTTTTTTTAACCTGTAAAAATAGGCTGGTTGGAATTATGATTGTGAGGCAGGATGTTAAGCTTCCACCTGCGATAAGTTACAAATACAAATTTCAAACCACATGCTTTCACTATGTGATTAACTGAGGCAAATTCTACTATGGCCTTGCTTGAGTGTTGATTGTGCAGAGGGGTTTGGGGAAATGTACAGGCTCTTTGTCAGCATACCCCATCTGTACAAAGCATTAGGCTTGGTGGAGAAGAGATATTCCAGACTGTCCATGCCAACCAAGGATGAGAAACGGTAAATGAGAAGTGGGGAGAAACAATACCAGGGTTCATGGTAAAAGGAAGAGTCCCGCCTTAATATGTTGACCATGCAGGTATACTAAGGACTTGTCCTCCTTTTTGCCAATGACCCAGCAGGCTGGTTCACCACACTGATGAAGTAATACCTGATTCAGTGCCCACAGGTCACAATTATCTAGGCTATGAGCCCAGCAAACAGATGAGTGTCACCCACAGAAGTGCCTGTGGGGTGCATGAACTACTGTGCCAAGAGACCTGCTATGGAGACTATCTGGGGGGATGAGCCACATCAGTGCCAAGGAGTGTCTGAAGCAACACATGAAGTTTATCTGAAATGAGACAACTTGGGATCCCCCTTCAACACAGCATCTAATAGTGACCACTTTGATGTGGATGGCCAGATGTGGTATCAGCTTGTGGAAAGTGGATGAAGAGGTGTCAGGCAGAACAGCACCTGATGGCACACCTTTAGCTTCATAGTTCTGAGTGACAAGCACAGCAGGAAGCTGCTGCTGTGAACACTCCATTGCGTGGATGTACTTGGGTATTTTCTAGAGTGTTGAGGGTCTGCACAGCTTAACTTCAGGTGCTATGACCATCAGGGCCAGGAGAGTTGGTTTGGACTATTGTAGGACTCCTCTTAAAATAACAGAGGGGTGAGCATTGGGGAACAGCATGTAAGATGGCTCTTTCGAGACCCACATCCTATATTAGAGTGTGTAGGTTTGAGTCTCACTCCACTTCCAATCCAGCTTCCTACTAAAGTGCACCCTAGGAGGCAGCATATAATAGCTCAGATACTTGAGTCTGTGCCATCCACACTGAGTTCTGGGATTTTCACTTCATAAAACCTGATGTTTTCACATCACATCCTGGCTGAATTCCAGCTATTGTGAATATCTGGAGAGAACAATGGATGAGAGATCACTGTGCCTTTAATGTGAATAAAATTAATTTTCAAAATTTAAATAAACCCCCTGCATCCATGTGGTCAGACTGGGACTATTCCAGTTGGGCCCCTTCCCTGTGGGGATGGCAGCAGCATAGGCTAATTGAAAAAATGCCTGAATACCTCAGTGGCCTCCTTTTTTCAGTTGTGCATCATTGTTTGACATACGAAGTTCATGACGGAGTGTTATTTTCCAGATCACCAACACACATTGCAGCAAAGGAACACCTTATGCTCATCCACTCTGCATGGAGGACCCCATCAGCTCTGCTTCCCAGATGATACGAGTCTCTCATGTGGGTTACAGGTACCCACATACTTCAGCCATCACTCCCTCCAAAAGTGCATATTAGCATAAAGCTGGAATTGAGAGTTGTGACTGTAACCTAGGCATGTCAATATAGGATGTGGACATACTAAGCAGGGTTGTAACACATGCCAAATGTCAATCCCTCAGCGAATTTTTGAAGTGCCTCTGTATATCCAAGGCTTTCAGAGAAAGGAGACAGAGCCTTCTGGGCCCTGCCCCTTTACTACATAGTTTCTGCTTCTCCCCAACATTGCACACTGCTTCATGTGTCTCTCTCTGTGCATGCTCACTTCTGAGGTCTATTCATGTAGACAGGGAAGAGCAGCAGAGCACAGAAGAGTGGGTCTGGGAGACAAGGCAGATTAGGGAAAAACTGGACTGTGACAGTTTCTGCCTGGATCCTGCCACTTAGTGTTTAGTGACCACATCTGAAGCAGAGGAAAATTGTTCATCTACATGCCAAAAACTGAAATATAATATCTTTATATTACCCCAGGCATGAAAGTCAAATCAAAATGAATTGAAGGCTTACATAAAAGGTCTGAGAATATGAAACCCCTTACAAATGGAAGCAAATTCATTGATATTAGTCTCAACAATGATTGTTTAGATATGACACTAAACGCATAGGTGACAAAAGCAAAGACTGAAAAAAATCTAAGAAATATTCTGCATGTGATAGGAAAAACAGAACAGATGAAGTAAGAAATGAAGAAAACATTGAACAACCTGGGTTTGAACACAAACAACTCAAAAACAAATATTGTAATAAAAATTGCACAAAGGATTGATCAGTTTTCCATTGAATATATACAAGTAGCTAACAGGTAACTTAAAAGGGGCTCAGAAACAGCTAATGAAGACTACAATGCTAATTAAGACCACAGTGATTATCATCTCATATGTGTTAAAATAATTATCCAAAAGTAAAAAGATAACATTGGCCTAGGGTGAAAAAAAGGAATATAAAAATTGTTGCTGAGAAAGTAAATTGGTACATCCAATACAGAAAACATTATGTAGGTCTTCAATCAAAATTAAACATAGAACATATGACAAAGCAATCTCACAACTGCGTGTATATCCAAAGGAAACCAAATCAGTATCTCAAATAGATACCTTTATCTCCACATTACTGGCAGCATTATCTACAAGAACAAGATATGGAGACAACCCCATTGTAAACATATGAATAAAGAAAATGTGATAAACCCACATACACAGCAATCGCAGACAACCTTAATAAGGAAATTCTTCCATTTTGTCAGGATGTGGATCCAAAAATATGAATGTGGACATTAGGCTATTTGAAATAAGGCACAGAAAGATAAATGCCACACAATATCACTCATATGTGTAATCTAAGAAAGTCGCACTTAATCACAGAATAGAATGGTGGTTGTCATGGGCTGAGAGTGAAGGACATGGGAAAATGTTAGCTGAACACACATTTGCAGCTATGAGATAAATTAACAAAATTAACACCTCAAGACCTTAATATTCAACACAGTAAACAGTTGGTTATGATATCACATACTCACAACTTGCTAATATCTTCCATATTCTTTAATAACATAGGGATGTAATGTGATGGATATATTAGATTGTCTTAATCATTTCATAATGTATATGTACAAGAGGATTCCAGAAAGTTTATGAAAAAATGTAATCAAAAGATAATGTGAATTGTCCATAACTTTTTAATGTCCCTCACATAGCAAAACATCAGTTTTCATACTTTGATGATACACAAATTGTGTCAGTCATACTCTGACAATCTTGAAAAAATTAAAACAAGCAAAACTAAACAGGCTCCTATATTAAAATATAAATCCAAAATAACTTAGTAAACTAGACATATCTACAGGATTTGGAAGACTTTCATGCAAGAAAAACCATTTTTAAAACACACATAAATTTGAGTGGTCAAAATTTCTATTTCGAAAGTGCAAATAGAGATGGCACCCTGTACAGAGAAAGTGCAAGTGCTAAGACGTTGCCCAAGTACCAAATTACAGGGTCTTTCTGCTTCTCTAAAACCTGGGTGAAAACCCCAAGACAAGTAAAACTTCTGTCTCTACCTTACTCAGTCTATGTTACTGTGATATTGGAAACATATGAAGGAGTGAGACATCCTAGAAACAGCTGTGTAAAGAGGTCAATGCCCTGGAAAGTACCCTGCAGGCCACATATTGAGAAAACTCGAGGGAACCAGGTCCCTGTGGGGAGGGAAGGAGGAACCGACAGCGCCTGTCCCGCATGAACCACATACACACAGCCCACATTCTCCCTAGAGACCACCCAGTCCCCACTGCACAATCGGGGGAGACGTGGAGCTACTGCCACACAGCTGGTCTGCTATGGCTCCGGGCTGAGAAGTCTCACCCAAGCAGGGAAGGGGCAGGACCTCGAGGGTGCTGGGTGCCGGTAAAACCCCCAACCCACGGGTCTGAGGGAACCGAGGGGAAGCCCTGTGCCAGCGCCAATATGGAGCCCACAGATGCCCGGAGGCCTGTGTCCTCCTGGCCTTCGGCTCCGTTTTCCCCTCTCGGTACAACCAGGTCCACACACTCACCATGTCGCGGTTGTCAGCTTCCTAGGTGCCCAGCGTCCCTGGTGAGAGAAGATGGAGAGCTGCAGAGGTCGACTTCGCTTGGGAGCCTCCTGGCGGCGGAGCTGTCTCCCAGGAGTTCACTCTGCAGGCAAAATTCTGAGAAGATTGTGACGTCCAGGCCCCGCGTGCTGATGCACTGTGGACGTCACCTTGCCTGATTGGACAGTTTGCCAGCCTTGAGTGCACGGAACGTCACAAAGCACGGAGCCAATCAGCGTCCCCCATAGCAAGGACCCCTAACTTCAAGTTGTCCTGGATGGGAACAGCGAGAGACACACGTGGGTTCAGGTCTGAAATGGCCGCCCCTGGGCTCCGCCTCCCCGCGGCTGGAGGGCTCTCACCTCCGAGCTCCTGCTACCCACTGGCCTCGCCCTGGGTCCCCGTCCTTCTCCCTGCGGATGCTGCCTGGAGCTGGCGGTAACCTGTTGCAGTGAGTTACAGTTCTGTTTATCCGCTTCCGGCGCTTTCGTTTTCCTTGTATTTCTGCTCATTCTGTTGGGTCGTTTGTATTACTTATTGATTTGAATAACACTTAGATGTAACATAATTTACTCTTTTTTTCTTTTCTTCTGTTTTCTACTCTGCCTATTGATCTTTTATATTTTCTAGTTATTTCTTGCTGGCACTTGGTAATCTAATGGATTTTTAAAACATCGATCTTTCCCACAACATTAAATTCATTTATCAGTTTATTTGTTTTTAGATTTTATGGATTCTCCCTAAATAAATATCTCCAATATATTGGCAATTTATTGTTAAGAAATTGATCTTTACATCTTATTTTATTTCTTTTTGCTCTCTCCCTCGCCCCCAACTACTCCTCCAATAAGAAGTTGGCACTAGTGGAGACTTCTGGTCTAGGTTTACTTCCAGGGTAAAAGTTGTCAATGATTCTGTATTAATCATGGTTTTCGTTGTAGGATCCTTTTAAAAATTTTGATCTGAATAAGAAAGCCATTGCTCTTTTTTACTATACTGCAAGCAGTTTTTAAAAATTACATGCTGATTTTTAAATGTTTTTGAACATTAAATTGTCATGTGATTTTCTCCTTGAATTTTTCACCTACCTGGAAAATTTACATGACTTGTTAAGAAATGTTAACCACCTCTTGTATTTTTTATTATATGTGACTTGTTATTCATTATATTTTCATATGCGATTTCATTTATTATACAAATACTAAGGATTTATACATCTGTATATGAAAGAGAGTTTATACTTAATTTATATTGAAAGTTCTTAATTTATATTGCATCATTATCAATGTAATGCTGGCTTTCTTAAAGAAATCTGAAAATATGCTTTGCTTATTTATACTTTGATACATCTGAGAAATATAGGTGTTTTTTATTTCTTAAATGTTTGAAATATTTTGTGTTTCTATAACTGAAGTTTTGTTTCTCTAACTGTTTTATTGGCTGGTGGCCTTCAAACTGGGATTCAACTTCCTTGTTTTAATTTGGAGTTTTCCTATTTTATACTTCTTATATTGGATTTTAGGAATTTATATTTGTGTTTGTGTTTGGGAATTTGATTTTCAAAGTATAGTGGATTTTTATCTCTAGTCAAGTTTTTATCCCAAGAGTTTTTTTTTTTTTTTTTTTGACATGCATAGTTAGATGGTGAGAGAGACAGAGAGAAAGGTCTTCCTTCCATTGGTTGACCCCCCAAATGGCCGCTATGGCCAGAGATACACCATTCCAAAGCCAGGAGCCAGGTGCTTCCTCTTGGTCTCCCATATGGGTGCAGGACCCAAGGACTTCGGCCATCCTCCCCTGCCTTCCTGGGCTACAGCAGAAAGCTGGACTGGAAGAGGAGCAACCAGGACAGAATCCTGTGCCCCAGCCAGGGCTAGAACTCTGGGTACTGGTGCTGCAGGTGGAGGATTAGCCTAGTGGGCTGCAGCGCTGGCCTTACCCCTAAGAGTTTTACAATATTTTTTTCTGATCTTGACAAAGCTCTTTTCTCTGTAAACAATTGTTTTAATACATGAAAATGGACACTAGTGTTACTTTTCCCTGTGTTTCCTCAATTACTTTTACTCATAGTTTATTAATTTTGTTAAAATTAAAAAGTATATCCTGGGGCTGATGCTATGGCATAGTTGGTAAAGCCACCACCTGTAGTGCTGGCATCCCATATGGGCCCCAGTTCAAGTCCCAGGTACTCCCCTTCATATCTAGCTTTTTGCTATGGCCTGGGAAAGCAGTAGAAGATGGCCCAAGTCCTTGGGCCCCTGCACCCATGTGAGACACCTAGAAGAAGCTCTTGAATTCAGATAAGGGCAGCTCTTGCTGTTGCAGCCCTCTGGAGACTGAACCAGTAGATGGAAGACCTTTTTCTCTCTCTGCCTCTGCCTCTCTGTAACTCTGCCTTTCAAATATATAAATAAATCTTAAAAAATATTTCCAGAAATGAATGAAAAATCTGTCCCAGTTGCTCCTCTTCCAGTCCAGCTCTCTGCTGTGGCCCAGGAAGGCAGTGGAGGGCAGCCCAAGTGCTTGGGCCCTGCATGTGCATGGGAGACGAGGAAGAAGCACCGGGCTCCTGACTTTGAATTGACTCAGCTTGCCGGCCATGGGGGCCATTTGGGGGTTGAACCAATGGAAGAAAGACCTTTCTCTCTGTCTCTCTCTCTCACTGTCTAACTCTGCCTGTCAAAAAAATAAATCTATGAGTGTGTGTGTGTATATATATATACACATATATGCATATATTATTATATTATATATTATATAGTTATACAATATAAAACATAGTTATATAGTTACATAACATATATAATAATTATATAATTTATAATAACATATAATTATATATTAGAATATATCACATTAGACTATATATTATATATCTTAACTATAATATAATATATAATATAATAACTATGTATAATATATATATAATTATCAGCAAACTCAGTAAGATGTTTATTTAAAAATTGAATAAATACAAATTAAAGTATGTGTTTTTCATCAGATTCAAAACAATTATTGCAACTGTTGACATTTTGACATATATGAGGCAATGGCCATTGAATAGAATGTGAATTTGCAAAAGAAATTGGTGATGTGTACCAAAAGTCTTAGCAATACAGATTATGTTTATTATATACTCTTGTCCCAAATAAGCACTTCCTAAAAAAATCTTTCTATGAAAAAATAGGTTTCAGAAGTGTCTATGGAAACTTTTTCTTAGGGAAACTTGAGGATAGAAAAGTAAATATCTAACAGTACAGTATTCATTAAATAGTATATGATAAATCCATATGAAGAAACATAGTTTAGCTATAAAATATATTTACATTATTAAGCAAAAAAAAACCCTTGCAAAGTAGGATGTATTATATATATATCTCCACTATTTTTCAAAAACATGCTTATTTATTTTTTAAATATTGATTTATTTATTTGAAAGAGTTACACAGAGAGAGCAGAGGCAGAAAGAAAGAGAGAGAGAGACAGAGGTCTTCCACCCACTGGTTCACTCCCCAATTGACCGCAATGGCCAGAGCTGCGCCGATCCCAAGCCAGGAGCCAGGAGCTTCCTCTGGGTCTCCCACACGGGTGCAGCAGTTGGGCCATCTTTCACTGCTTTCCCAGGCCATAGCAGAAAGCTGGGTCGGAAATGGAGCAGCCAGGTCTTCAACTGGTGGCCATATGGGATGCCAGCGTTTCAGGCCAGGGCGTTAACCTGCTGCACCACAGCACCAGCCCCCAAAACATGTTTATCCAGATACATTTCCTCAAGCCTGTGTTACGTGAGCGAAGCCATCTGTTTGACTCACATAAGCGTACCTTAAAAAGATTGTGGAAATGGAATTAAAAGTTAAATTTATTTTGGTTCAAAACATGTTGAAATTTATATATACATGGGTTATTTAAAAAGTTCATGGAAAACGTGTATTATGAGAAATACATATTTCAAATGTTATGCACCAACATAAACTTATCTTCTCCTTCTATTTCCCATGAAATTTTGAAATCCATCAGAAAAACATGGTGTTCCTGGGAAATATCTGGCCATTATTTAATATACTGTAGAGATGCTAAATCTGCCTGAAGTTACTAAGAAAGAATGTGGTCGTGATTAGACACTTTTTCATTTAACCTCTCTGCGTTGTAACCGGTCATCACATTTAAAGAAACTATTTCCAGGTGTTGTGCAATCTGTGATACCGAAATCAGAGCAGAGAGTGTCTTCTTGACGCGGCGGCTCACCGGCCGGTGCCCTAGGGCCATTTGAAGGGGCTGCCCGCCAGCAGCGAGTCCCGGGTGAGCGTCTCGGTGGGCGTCTTGCCGACCAGGCGCAGCAAGTGGAGCTGCGCAATGAGGGGCGCCTGGAGCGCGCGCAGGGCCAGGCGCACTGGGGATGGGACGGGTACTGGGCGCGCAATACTCCATGAGCGCCACCTGCGCCTGCTCCTGCAGCCTCTCAGCGCGCGCAGAGGCCAAGAGCGCCATGACATTGAGGCACCGGGCTCCACGGAGTCCCCCTTCAGGCGGCCCAGCTCCTCCACCTGCTCCTGGTCCAGGAAGGCCGCGCGCGCTTGGCCTGCAGTGGCGCCCTGTGCAGGCAGGGGCAGCGCTAAGAGCAGCCGCGCCGCCAGCGTTCTCAACTGGTCCATGCCCAGCGCCGCGCCGCCGCCGCCCGCACCTGCCGTGCCCACAGCTGCACCGGGAACAAGCCTCTGTCCGCCGCCACGCCAGCACCCAGCCAGGAGGGCTGCAGGAGGAGGGGGCCAGCGCTGCCGGGCAGGGATTGCGGGATGCGGCCGCGCTGCAGCGCTGCGGGGCGGCAGGAGGGAGAGAGAGAGAGAAGGGCAGGGAGAAGACAGCCAGAGCTAGGCTCTCTCAGAGTACCCCCACCCCAGCTCCGGGAGAGCCCGGGTGGGGAGGGGGCCTGGGGTCTTCCCCAGCTGGGACTGGGAGCTGGGGCCTCGCCCTCAGCAAGCAGGTGAGGTGGGAGGAGGGAAACCGAGGCAGGGAGGGCTGGCTGCCAGGCAGGGCAAATTAAGGAGCCTTAATGAGCCCGCCCACCTGGCCTGATCGAATCCATGAGCTCCAGCCTTGGGCCGGCCTCACGCAGGGCGCATTACCAGCCCTGGAGGGGACTCGGGGCTGGAGGTGGAGCTGAGTCCTGCGAGGGTGGGAGTCAGCTGTCCAGTAGGAGTGGCCAAATGGGGCCCAAAAGTGCTGCCCTGGTTATAAGCCCTGCCTGCACCACTCCCCCCATCCTACCCCAGGGCCTTTGCACCTGCTCACCCCCCCTTCTTCAAACCCCCACCCCAACTCTTCCTCCTCCAGCCCAGGCTGGGGCATGGGCTTTAAATCCCACCCACAACTCCCTCTTTAACACCAACCCCCGAATTAACAAATCTGCTTTAGAGCAGTATTGGCCATGGAGGAAGGGCTACCCTGGTGGCAACTGAAGCCATGGGCTATTTACTGAGGGCCAACTGTATGCAGGGACCCTGGGGCACAACAGTGCACAAGACAAAGAGAGTCCCTGGAGAAGTCATTGGGTTCCAAAGCAAAGTAAGGGGTTGTGAGCCATGAGGGTGGGAGGCCGCGCATGGGGTGGGGGTTGCAGCACATGGCTGTAGGCGCGCCCACCTGAGGGCCGGGCCAGCGGGATTTCAGATCAGCCACGTGAGAAGAGGGGGCACAGGTGAACCCCCCCAAACTGAAGGGAGTGGCTTTTCCAAGGGGTTCTGAGCCGACTTTATCAGCTTCCCTCACACACGCAATGAGGGGGGAAGCCTTCGAAAGCGCGAGAGACTGGGGTCAGACCCTGGGAAGAACCGGCAGACAGAAAGCAGGTATGGGGTGCGCATTTATCCTGAGACTGGAACCCCACCCCCACCCCTACCCCGAGACCACTGCCGCCCCCCCCCCTGTGTGGAGCCTGGAGAAACTGCACGGCATTGGCGTTTAGGGCCACGCTGATTGGACTGTGTCTGCCCTGGGCCAGGCTGGGGCTTCTAGGGGACGGAACAAGTGTGGGGTCCCCATGGGCTCAGGCTGCCCGGCTCCTGCCTTAAGCAAACAGAGGCAGGGGTGGGGGCAACGGAAACCAAATAAATGTGTGTATGTGCGTGTGTTGTTTGTGCGTGTGTGTGCATGTATGTGTGTGTCCATGTATGGGTGTGTCTGTGTATGTGTGTGTCTGTGTATTTCTTCAGGACGCAGTGGCCAGGCCTGGGCAGGGGACCAGGCCCTGGCCACAGCTGTAATTGGATTCCTGCGCCAGTACAGGGTGCAATGGCCCTGGTCTTGTGGTTAGCAGGTGCCAACCCCGGGCCCCACCAGCCTACTGCAGGGAGGATGGGGGCCGCTCAAACTCCTTCCGCAGGCCTCCCCCACCAGCTGCAGCGGGCTGGGGTGCCATTCACCCACCTACCGCACACCCCCCCTAGGCTGCAGCGGGGCTGGGGGCCACTCACCCTCCTTCTGCACAACCCCCCTAGAAGCACTTCTTGAGCCGGCAGGACTGGCACTGGTCACGCTGATGTTGGCCCATCTGACAGTCCCAATTGGACCTGCAGGTGTAGCAGTGTTAGGAGCCAATTGTCTAATGAATATACAGGGTGTGTGTTTTTAAAGCCTGATAATTTTAGACATAACTTTCTCCACGTTTTATATTTCTATATTTTAGTTTTCATGTATCCATTTGAAAGGCAGAGAGTAATTCTACTGTGTGTGTGTGGCAGGAACCCAATTCCTTGAGCCCTCCTGTGCTGCCTCCCAGCCTCTGCATTAGCAGGAAGTTGAAGACAGAAATGGAAACAACACTCAGAGGCCCTCATTCCATTGTAGCAAGGTTGTCTCAAGGGGATTCTTAACCACTTGGCCAAATGCTAGCTCCTGCTTACTACTTTTTAAACACCACTCTCTTACATTACATAGGCCCAGGATCACAAAAATTACCAATTCCAATGTTGGCAAAGCCAATGAAAGTGGAGCTCTTACAAAAAAAAAAAAAAATGAAAGCCAAACGAATTATTTAATTAGAAGTATTAGCTTGAATAAAATAATAGTTTGAGTTTCATGTTTCATCAGGTTAGATAAGTGATGGATTTTCAATAGCAATATACACTGAACATAAAAAAGATGTACAAATATTTTCAACCATCAGTATTACACATTTGCAAAAGCAGTGGATGCTTGAATAGTTCTACAAAAATGTGTTCCAAAATCATGTGATTAGTCTTTAAATAAAGGAAATGAATGTTTATCTCAATGAACCATTTCCAAAAGGGCAGAAATACAAAATAAAGCCCCTAACATGAACTGGATATGACAATAATTATCTTTGAAAATTCGTTTTAAGAACTGTTTCTGAAAACTATATTTTTTAAAAAGTAAACAATATTTTAAAGGGGAATTACTAACCATGATATAATAAAATATTTTCTGGAATTCTTGATCACAGTTTGAAGCCAGATTTAATTTAAAAAGTTACTAAAGGTGGAAAATAAGGCATACAAGAAAAACTTTTTAATTTTTAAATGTATCTATATCTTTAAGCATATCAAATGTCAAAATGAGATTATTGAGAAAACACATGGTAATAGAGAATTATTAGATTTATTTCAAAAATTCTTATTGAATTTTTTATAGGCTCTCAAAACTTGATGTAGCAATCTATTTTTTCTGGGACCACTTTTGTTCCTTTGTCCACTCCTGTTAGCATTATTTGGCAAAAGTTGAACGTTGAGGTACACGTGAGAGAATTATTACTCAATTTTCCTGGCCAGTTTTAGGTAAGAAATCAGGAAACAACCACAACCACCACAACAAACACCACTTTCTCAAGAGCATTTGCAGATCAGTTCTGCAGACTTCAAACGTTTTCAGGTTTGGAATGTTTAGACTACCGCTCTCATGCTAAATTCTCTGTGGCTTTCTTTCTATTTCTGAATTGCTTTTTACAAACAGAATGCAGCATAAGGAACTGACAGCAAAATACACTGTTCCCCAGATGGTTCAAATAATAACTATGCCAATTGTTTGTATTTATATTGCAAACATCATATTTTCACCTAAGTATCACTTACCTCAAATGTTAACTGAATAGTTTTATAGAATTGTTTTTTAATATTTATTTTATTTGAAAGTCAGAGTTATTCTACAAAAAGAAATAGATATCAATACAAGCATAATTTTTATTCCTTCAAGTGATTGATAGAAAGGTATGTTTTGTACCTTCAATTTGAACAGGATCTCCCCAAAATTAAATTAGATAGATTGTTTACCAGTGTGATAAAATGTATCTCACAAAGAGAAAATATGATACAAAAATATAATTTACTGTATTTCTTGAATACTCATATATGTCTTGCTAGACTAAGTTAGAAAGAATCAATATATTTTTGTCAATCTAATCATTCTGAAACAAAATCGAATAATGAGTAATTTGGAAATGTTTATGAATTATTTTTCAGTTTATTTCTATGGAGGAAGGAGGAATGATGGTAATGTTTCCAAATTCTTCTGGTTAAATGTGGAACAGTTAAAAAATAACATGATATAGTTGTAAGTAGGTCTTAGGCATCCAATCCATGTGCAACCATACATGACACAAAATGTATTAAGTTAATATAATCATTGACTTCTCTCTCTCTCTCTCTCTCTCTCTTTTTTTTTTTTTTTGACAGGCAGAGTGGACAGTGAAAGAGAGAGAGAGAGAGAGAAAGGTCTTCCTTTTTCCATTGGTTCACCCCCACAATGGCCAGGAGCCAGGTGCTTCTCCTGGTCCCTTAGGTGGGTGCAGGGCCCAAGCACTTGGGCCATCCTCCACTGCCTTCCCGGGCCACAGCAGAGAGCTAGACACTAGGAAGAGGAGCAACCAGGACAGAACTGGTGCCCCGACTGGGACTAGAACCCAATGTGCCGGTGCTGCAGGTGGAGGATTAGCCTGTTGAGCCACGTCGCCAGCCTATAATCATTGACTGTGAAATAGCGGATGGAAGACCTCTCTCTCTCTCTCTCCCTCCCTCTTTCTCTCTCTCTCCCTCTTTTTCTCTCTCTCTGCCTCTCTGTAACTCTCTGCCTTTCAAATAAATAAATAAATCTTTAAACATATTTGATGAGAACTGACATATTATTACTGCTTACTACTCATAAGGATCACTACATGCATCATGTTACAGCATATGTGCTACCTGTGCTTTATTTCTAATACACTTTCCCCTCATGTTGTGAACATTATTTCTATGTTATAAATAAGACAATTGAGGTAAAGTTTACATGAACATGACACAGATGGAAACTCTAACCCCAGGATTTAAACACCTATGTCTTTATCTGGCTCCAGAATTGGGGTTTGTTTTTTTTTATTTGAATTCTATCTCAAAATCCTGTTTTTAGAGCATTCAGGATAAGAAGGTAAAGTACAGGATTGTGAAATGTGTGAGCACCATCCATATGGTGACTCTCATTCACATAATTCCTCTACTTGCTTTGAATGGGTTGGTAAGTAGGGTGCTATTTTCCTGCCCTGTACTTTAGGTAATTACACTACTCAGCCTAATCACCGTGTGAGCTTGACAGTGCAGGTTACATTAGATCTGTTGCACATGAGCTGGGTACTACTCTTGGCTTCACTTCTAAATTTTTGTGTGAATTTGGGAAAACTACGCTTTTCTGTGTCTCAATATTCATATTTCTGATATTGGAATAATGAGGCTTTCAAGATTCTCCATAGGGATATTTTCTCCATTGACCATTCCAGATTGGGGAAAAAAAAAAAAAACACATAAGTCATCATCATAATCACTGTCACCAAGACTGAAATGTTCATGCAAAATAATCTTGACTGGAAACAAAAAATGAGAGGAATAGAGTTATTGAAATCCATGCTGATGTTCTTCTCTAGGAGAGGAGGTACAGTAATTCTGTAATACCAGCATCCATCTGTCATGTGCAATTTCACATGAGAAAATTCTAAGAAGAAGGTGCGGATTTTAGGAATACCACTTTGTATTTAAAAGAAAGTATGTCCGTTGGTTTTCTTTCTCACCATATGACATTTTACCATTTTATTTTTAAAAATTATTTTGTTTTTATTCATTTGAAAGGCAGAATGAGACAGTGAGAGTGAAAGAGATTATCTTCCATCTCTTGGTTCACTCCCCATAACCACAGGAGCCAGGAGTGGGCCATACCATTGTCAAGAGCCAAGAACTCCACCTCTGTCTCCCACCTGGGTGGTAGGGACCCAAGTAATTCATCTATCAACTGATGCCTCCCAGGGTGAGCATTAGCAGGGAGTTGTATAGGAAGTGGAGGTGTTACTGGAATCCAGACACTTCACTACATGGGCATCCTAAACAATGGCTTAACAGGTGCAGCACAACAAATGACTTCCATTTCAATTTTTAAAATAGACATCATAGTGGAAAATAAGAGCCACATACCTATAAATATTAATACACATTTACACATAAATATATGCATATACATTTATATACACATATTTATATGGGGAAAACTTTTGATGATTTTATAGTAATTGTAATGCCTTATATACTATTTTCTTTGAGAGTTACACTGCATATTTGATACCAAAATTCCACAAAGTTGGTAATGGAACAAAAAAGGCAACAGATACATAATGGACACATCTTATAGAAAATGGAAGGACAAGTACAGAACTCCAAAAGTCAACACATTTACATTTCCATTCAAATATACTAAGAAGATTGGAGTGAGTTGAAATAAGAGGAAAATTTGGAGGAGACATGTTTCTTTATCTTCATCTCAAGATGAGCAAACACAATCTGAAAAAATAATTCCAGATTATAAATATTTCTATTAAAATAATGACATCATGGTAGATTTATACATAAAAATTTTTATAGTTCAAGTTAGTATCACTATATTAATCCAGCTTCATTGACTGGAATGAAAAAAAATTATTTTTCTACTTTTGATGGCAGCTGAAGTATGAAGTGTCTTCAAACTGTTTAGGGAAAGAGTGTGTTTTGAAAAAAATTATTCACTGTGTTCAAAACTTTTTGCACCAAGATAAACTTTTAATTTTGTTTTCCACAAACTTTTTGAAATTCCTTTGTATATTCATCCAAATGCCTAAGACTTCAGCTTTTCAAAATAAGTATTCTAATGATTTTTAGTGAAAATATACAAGCATGGTACATACAGTATGCTGAATTTACAAACCATAATAAGCTATATAGAATGAAAAGAATCCATGTTTTCTTGATGACTTGTGATCTCTATTTATTCATCCATTCACAGGTTCTAAGATGTTACTTAATGTCCAGGTACCAGTACTGTGTAGAACCATGATGAGAGGGATTGAGTGAGGAATGCACAGAAAATAAAATGCAGACCTTGCCCTTAAGGCATTCCCAATGAATAAATGGGAGGCTTGTAAACAACAGATGGTTGTTGGCAATGCATGAGGCTTTCATCAGTGATGAGAATTGTAAAAGGTTAGCTCCATACTCATATTCTACAGAATGTTCCTAAACCATTCACTGTTCTGTGAGTGTCATTAAAAGTCACCCATCCAAGTGGTGGCCTAAAACTCTATACTGTTGAGCTGTCACATGACTGTGACCACAGAGATTTTCCCTCTGAGAATCACACATCCTTGCCATTGTTAGCATCCTGTGTGCCTTCCACATTTTTTTTACTCCAGTAACCTAGGCTAGAACCTTGGGTTCTAGAAAGTTGACTTACCAAATATATTACATACAGCAAAGCAAATAAACTATTTGAGCATGGTACATGCATTTTATGAGTGCTGATGTTGATTTTATTTGGGGTTCAAGTCAATGATATCTTCTGATCTGCAGCTTTTCTGAAAAGTGCTGAATAAAGGAGGGTTTTTAAATAATGTCCTTTTTTCAAGACTGGATTTAAGGTAAGACTGTGTAAAATGTGTCATGTTATGGAGTGTGATTAACAAATTAGATAAAATCAAATCCAAATAGGAATAATGTAGAGAGGTTGTTATTCATGAACTCAAAAATACACGAGCCAAACCTTCTAAGTTATTAATATCTGTGCATGCAGGTGGTATTTTTCAACAAAATCTGCCTAATAAAAATAACTAAACCATGAAATAGATTGTTATAGTGGTAAATATTTGAAATCCCCAATTATAGACTTTACTGTTCAGAACATACTACCATGAAGTCTCCTTAGTCAATTAAGTATTTAATATTTACATTGTTTAGATGATCCAATTACTCCTCAAGTAAATAGAAAAATATGTGTCCTCAATCTTGACTCTATTTAATGAAGAAAGCAGCCAAGAGAATTTTGCTTTGAAATTTGTTTCAATGAGTACATTAGAATTTGAGAAACACATTTGCATTTAATGTGTATAATATCTGGTCTCCTAGGTTTACATTAGATTAGAGAAGAAAACAAATTATATATGAATCTATAGTGTCTCATAATTTCCTAAGGTGGCCACAGTGAATTAGGTTAATGGGAAGCTGAATCTATATAATGTCATAATCCATATTTATATTGTACCATAAATGTATGACTTTTGTAGAAACAAGCAACCATAACACCAAACATCTGGATGAAATCTGAAAATTTCAGTGACATATCCAGATATCTCTACACATCTGGAATTTTTAGATTTAATGTTCCAACTGCTTCCATTTTTGTCTGGGCACTTGAAACACTGTAGACACTGTCTAACAAATATTTATTCACATCATAAAGATGTGAAAACATGCAAAGAATCATTGTACAAATACAATTTTCAGATTTAATCATATCCCAGTGACTAAAGCAGCTCTGGCAGTTAATGTAGACAACCCAATGTCAACAGGCCCTGCAGACTTAACCAAGTAGTTCAGCGGCAAAGTGGGGAGTTGAAGTGAAGAATTCGAACCAAGAATGCTTTAAGGTTAGGATGAAAAAGAAAGAAAAGAAAGCTTCTCCACTTCTCCTGCCTGCAAGGATAGACATATGTCTGCCTGCCAGTGGGGTCCCTCAGCTAGTTCCAAGCCACCAGCAAACTCTGCTCTGCAGATCTGCAGCTGTGCATTGAGGTTGGGGGTGCTTGATGGAAGGGGTATAGGGACAGAATACATTGCATGACTAACAATTGAAACCCTATTTATTGGGCTGCCTCTTGCCTTTATCATTGATTTTAGCACAAAGCTGGTGATAGATGAATCATTTTTCTGTCTCTATAGTTTTCAGGTCTGAAACTTGTTTTTCCCCTTTACAAATCAATCTTGTAAAACAGGCTCTTTGATATAGTCATACAAGTTTTACTATCCCACTTTTTTTGCATTTTTATTTATTTCAAAGACACACATACGGAGAGGGCAGCAAAGAGGGATCTCCCACACAGTGGATCACTCTCCAAATGCTAGCTACTGCCAAGGCTGGGACAGGTTGAACCAGGAACAAAGAATTAGTCAGTATATCCCAAATGTGTGGCAGAGACTCAACAACTTGAGATTTCACCTGCTGCCTCCCAGGATGTGCATTAACCAGGAAACTGGAATCAAGAATGGAGGTAGGACTTGAACCCAGTCACTCTAATTTGAGATTGCAGGTGTCCCAAGCAGAGTCTTAATCTCTACACCAAATGCCTCCCCCCCATGCTTTTAAGAAAACTGAATACTCACTAGCTATTGTGAGCCATGGATAAATAACATGTTGAAAAATAAATAACTCTTAGGCTGGCGCTGCGGCTCACTAGGCTAATCCTCCACCTTGGGGCACCCGCACACCAGGTTCTAGTCCCGGTCGGGGCTCCAGATTCTGTCCCGGTTGCCCCTCTTCCAGGCCAGCTCTCTACTGTGGCCAGGGAGTGCAGTGGAGGATGGCCCAAGTGCTTGGGCCCTGCACCCAATGGGAGACCAGGAGAAGCACCTGGCTCCTGGCTTCAGATCAGCGTGGTGCACCAGCCACAGCACACTTGCGGCAGTGGCCATTGGAGGGTGAACCAATGGCAAAAGGAAGACCTTTCTCTGTCTCTCTCTCTCACTGTCCACTCTGCCTGCAAAACAAAAAAATCAATAACTCTTGTTGTGACAAATAAAATTTGATGTAAGAAACATTAATCTCTTGATATTATTAAAACCAATCTTATGAAATCTCATTCTTCTTTCCAAAAATGAACCAAAGTAATAATTCATGTGATGAGCAGGAATTTGGAAAACATTATGTTGAGTGAAATAAGCCAATCCCAAAGGGACAAATACCACTTGTTCTCCTTGATAGGTGACAACTAACTGAGCACCAAAAAGGAAACCTGTTAAAGTGAAATGAACACTATGAGAAAAGGTGACTTGATCAGCCCTCACCCTGACTGTTGATGAGCAGCTTAATATGTTATCCCTCTTAGTATTTTTTTTTGTTTGTTCTACTTAATACTTTTGGTTGAATACTGTAATCAATACACAATTCTTCTTAAGTGCTGAAACTTAACTGAAAAGTGATCGCTGTTAAATATAAGAGTGGGAATAAGAGATGGAAGAGATGTGCAATTCGGGACATGCTCAAGCTGACTTACCTCAAACGGTAGAGTTAGAAACATACGAGGGGATTCGAATTCAATTCCATTGAGGTGGCATGTACCAATGCCATCTCACTAGTCCCAGTGATCAAGTTCTGTTCACAATTGATCGTAATGATAGGTCTAAGAACCAAAGGGATCACATAAACAAGAATAGTGTCTGCAAATACTAGCTGATAGAATCAAAAAGGGAGAGAATGATCCAACATGGGAAGTGAGATACACAGCAGACCCATAGAATGGCAAATGTCCTAACAGCACTCTGGCCTCAGAATCAGCCCTTAAGGCATGCGGATCTGGCTGAAATGCCCATGAGAGTATTTCAGGCATGGAAAGCCAAGACACTCTGGGGGGGGAAAAAAAAACTAAATGAAAGATCTCCACGAGTGAGATCCCAGTGGAAAGAATGGGTCATCAAAGAAGGAGGTACCTTTCTCTGAAGGGAGGAGAGAACTTCCACTTTGACCATGGCCTTGTGTAAATATGATCAGAGTCAGTGAACTCAGGGGGCTTCCATAGCCTTGGCAGCTCATGACAAGAGCCTAGGGTGATTACTGATGTCATAAACAAGAGTGTCAATTTGTTAAGTCAACAACAGGAGTCACTGTGCACTTACTCCTCATGTAGGATCTTTGTCCTTAGTGTGCTGTACATTGAGATTTAATGCTATAACAAGTACTCAAACAGTATTTTTCACTTTATGTTTCTGTGTGGGAGCAAACTGTTGAAATCTTTACTTAATGTATGCTAAACTGATCTTCTGTAAAAAAAAAAAAAATTATCGATTCCCAACTTGACTCTCACTGGGATTAAACATGACAATAGGTCTGATCTGATTTCATCATCATTTAAAAAATCATCTATTATTTTTCACTTCATGTTTCTGTGTGGGAACAAACTGTTGAAATCTTTACTTAATGTATGCTAAACTGATCTTCTGTAGATAAAGAGAATCGAAAATGAATCTTGATGTGAGTGGAAGGGGAGAGGGAGTGGGAGAGGGGAGGGTTGCGGGTGGGAGGGACGTTATGGGGGGGAAGCCATTGTAATCCATAAGCTGTACTTTGGAAATTTATATTCATTAAATAAAAGTTAAAAAAAAAGAAAAAAAAAACAAACCAATGGAGAGGAAATTAAGTAACAAACTATATAGATTCAAAATGAGGGAGAAGAGGAAACTACTAAAACAGGAAACAAAGTAAGATGCTAAATTCAGGTAAAACATATCACAAAATTTTAAATGTAAATTAACCAAGTGATCCAGCTAGAAATCAAAATTTTCTTATTTAATGGAAAACCAGTTAATTATTTGCTCTTTAGGATACAATCTTTAAATGTTTAAGAGTAAAAATGTTGAAAATATACCTACACATTTTGAATAGAAGACTCTCTTGAGATCTGACAAGACAGACTTTCATGCAGGAACTATTACTAGATATATTCAGAGAGATTTCATAATGATATAGTTATCAATTCAGTGGGAAGATATAGAATTCTAAATTCTTATGTAGGTTAATATGGGAAGAGTTTTAGCACTTGTCTTTTTTTTTCTTAAAATTTTAAGCTTTTTATTTAGTGAGAGAAAGAACTTACCTTCAGAAACAGTAAAGATTCAGGTGAAAACAACAACGAAAATTAAGAACATGCTCATAATTCATATTCATATGAATTGAACATGAGTTTTGCTGCACATAGAATCTTTCATAAAATAAACTTTATTAGGGTGAGCGTAGTGGCACAGTAGGTTAAGTCAACACTTACAGTGCCCATGTCCCGTATCAAATGCTTAGTTTGAGTCCCTGCTACTCTTCTTTTCCAGCTTTTATGAATGTGCCCAGGAGACACAGAAAATGGTCCAAGTCTTTGAGTTCCTGCCACCCTTGTGGAGTGAGTTCCTGGTTCCTGACTTTGGCCTAGCCTAGTCCCAGCTGTTGCGGGTATTTGGAGTGTGAACCAGCAGTTGGAAAATCTCTCTCTCCCTTTTTCTCTCAATGTTGCTTTTGATCTGCAATACAAAGAAATAAATTCAATTTTAAAAAGATACACTTGATCACCAGCCACTTCCCCTCCCAGGTGTAGGTTAGGCTTGACTAACTTGTGTTGACTAAGGAGAGCCATGTGAGGCAGAAGTTGAAAGGGATAGGTTTTGTGTTACCATGTTCCCTTTTCCTTGTGCTGTCATGGGACAGGATTCTACTATGCTTGCTTGGCACGCCTGGGTAACAAAGATAGTATGACTTCTGTGAGGAGAGTCCCCTGCCACAAATGATGGACCTGTACAGTGAGTAAACCAGCAATCTGTTACTATAAAACCCTGCGAGTCACAGTGTTAACCTAGCCTTCCCACCTTGACCTCGTCAACTCTCCCTCCATCCCCTACCCCATGGCCACTGTCCAGCTTATGTTTTATTCACATTCACATTTTATTCAGATTCATGATAGGAGGAGGAAACCATATTAGATGATTTATATTTTCAAGATTTATTTATTTATTTAAAAGTCAGAGCTACAGAGAGGCAGAGGCAGAGGCAGAGAGAAAGAGAAAGAGAAAGAGAAAGAGAAAGAGAAAGAGAAAGAGAAAGAGAAAGAGAAAGAGAAAGAGAAAGAGAAAGAGAAAGAGAGAAAGAGAAAGAGAAAGAGAAAGAGAAAGAGAAAGAGAAAGAGAAAGAGAAAGAGAAAGAGAAAGAGAAAGAGAAAGAGAAAGAGAAAGAGAAAGAGAAAGAGAAAGAGAGGTCTTCCATCTTCTGGTTCACTCCCCAGGTGAACACAATAGCTGGAGCTGTGCTGATCCAAAGCCAGAAACCAGGAGCTTCTTCTGGGTCTCCCATGGGAGTTCAGGAGCCCAAGGACTTGGGCCATCTTCTACTTCTTTCCCAGGCCATAGCAGAGAGCTGGATCAGAAGTGGAGCACCCAGGACTCAAACCAGCACCCGTATGGGATGCTAGTACTGCAGGTGATGTGTTTACCTGCTACATCACAGTGCTGGCCACAAGATTATATACTTTTATGAATGCTATAAGCAACTAGCACTGAAAGAAATTATAAAAAGGAGATTTAATAGGTAACACTTGTATAGAAACTACTTAGTGACTCTGTTTCCAAATAATTCAGGAGCATATTGTTATGATCTGTTTTCATAGGTTAATATTAAATAGAAATTTATTTTTAGATACATCCATCAGGAATGTCATATGTGCATACATCTGTATGTTCTCTGAATGGTTGAGAGCGAAATAAAATAATTGCTTGCATCTGAATCGATAGATTTGGTGAATAGTGATAGGTTTTAAGAGGGATATAATTTTTTCTAGTTAAAAATCGCTCTTCTCACACCTGGTAGGAAGACAGGATGTGAATGGCTGGCAATGAGGCAAGATTGTTGCAGATTCTCTATCTTAGGAGAGTAGTGGGCTGGGGGGCTGGGGGGAAGAGGGTAGAGCTCATTAACGAGGTAGAGTGGGAGGAAATTAAAATCAGCTGTGGGTCAGAACAGCTTTAAGAAGCAGGAGAATTGTGGCAGTGACTGCATGGAGTTCCTGATGAACAGATTGCAGAGTGAAGCAGTGCAGCCTGAACAGGCTGTATTTGCATGGGCGTTCATTGAGGCCTTCAGTATGGGGGGTCAGAGCAGGTAAAATGAAAAAGGGCAAGGAGGGGAGCAAGGCCCAGGACTTGGAGGGCGAGGAGGGGAGCGGGCTTCGGACCTGGAGGTCATGAGTAGAGCAGGGCCCAGGCCCTGGAGACTGAGGAGGGGAGCAGAGTCTGCCCCTGGATTGCAAGGAGGGGAGTGTGCCCAGGCCCTGGAGGGCCAGAGGGGAGCAGGGCCAGGCCCTGGAGGGCAAGGAGGGGAGTGGGCCCAGGCACTAGAGGGCCAGAGGGGAGCGGGGTTTTGCCTGGAGAATGAGGAGCAGAGCTGAGTCCGGCTCTGGAGGGGGAGGATGGGAGCTGGGCCCAGTGCCTGGAGGGCAAGGAGGGCAGCGGGGTCTGGCCCTGGAAGGCGATGAAGGGAGCTGGACCCAGACCCTGGAGGGTGAGGAGGGGAGCAGGGCCAGGCCCTGAAGGGCGAGTAGTGCAGCAGAACTTGGCAAGAGGGCGAGGAGTGGAGCAGGGCCCAGGCCCTGGAGGGCGAGGAGTGGAGCAGGGCCCAGGCCCTGGAGTGCGAGGTGGGGAGTGGCATCCATCCCTGGAGAGCGAGGAGGGGAGCAGGGTCTGGCACTGGAGGGTGGCAAGGGGAGCGGGGCCCAGTCCCTGGAAGGCTAGAGGAGGAGCAGAGTTTGGCCCTGGAGGGTGAGGAGGGGAGCGGGGTCCAGTCCCTGGAGGGCGATGAAGGGAGTGGGGCCCATTTCCTGGAGGGTGAGAAGGGGAGTAGGGTATGGCCCTGGAGGGTGAGGAGGGGAGCAGGGTATGGCCCTGGAGGGCGAGGAGGGAACAGGGCCCAGGCCTTGGAGGGTGAGGAGGAAATAGGGCCCAGGCCCTGGAGGGTGAGGAGGGGATCCCGGCTGGGCTCTGGAGGGCAAGGAGGGGAGCAGGACCCAGTGCCTGGAGGGCGAGCAAAGGACCATGGCACAGGCCCTGGAGGGCTAGAAAGGAAGCGGGGCCCACTCCCTGGAGGGCAAAGAGGGGAGAAGGGCCCAGCCCTGGAGGGCGGTGAGGGGAGCACGGCACCGGCCCTGGAGTGTGAGGTGGGAGTGGTGCCGTCCCTGGAGAGTGAGGAGGGGAGCGGGGCCCAGGTTGTGGATAGCGAGGAAGGGAGCGGGGTCCAGCCCTGGAGGGTGATGACATGAGCAGGGCCCATTCCCTGGATGGCAAAAAGGGGAGTGGGGCCAAGCCCCTTGAGAGCGAGCAGAGGAGCAAGGCCCAGGCCCTGGAGTGTAAGGAGGGGAGCGGGGTCTGGACCTGGAGGGCTGTGAGGGGAGCATCCCCCAGCCCTGGAAGTCAGCAAGCTGAGCTGGGCCCAGGCCCTGGAGGGCAAGGAGGCCTGCACCTTAGGAGAGCATTTTCTGGCCCTGGAAGGCAAGGAGGGGAGCAGGGCCCAGTCCCTTTAGGGCAAGCAGAGGAGCAGGGCCAAGGCCCTTTAGGGCAAGGAGGGGAGCTGGGTTTGGCCCTGGAAGGCGCTGAGGGGAGCAGGGCCCAGGCCCTGGTGAGTGAGGAGGGGAGTGGTGTCTGGCCTGGAGGGTGGCTATCAGGCCCAAATAACAAGATGGAGGCTCAGTCTAAAATAAGTGAACCGTGATCCAGGCTCAGATCTCTCACCTCCAGGGCCGGGCCCAGCTCACCTGTTGCCTTCCAGGACCTGGGCCCCGTTCCCCACGCTGCCCTCCAGTGCAGGACCCGGCTCCCCTCCTTGCCCTCCAGGGCCCGGCCCTGCTCCCCTCCTCGCTCTCTAGGGCCTGGGCCCAGCTCCCCTCCTTGCCGTTGAAGGCCTGGCCCAGCTCACCACTGCAGCCTCCAGGGCCTGGGCCCCCTACCCTCCTCACCTCCTCGGCCCTGCCCTGCTCCCCTCCTTGGCCTCCAGGGCCTAGTCCCGGATCCCCTACTTGCTGTGCAGGGCCCTGCCTTGCTCCCCTCTTCACCCTCCAGGGCCCTGCCCTGCTTTCCTTGCCACCCTCCAGGACCTGACCTGCTCCCCTCCTCACCCTCCAGTGCAGGACCCCGCTCCCCTCCTTGCCCTCCAGGACCTGACCCGTTCCCCTCCTCGCCGTCCAGGGCCTGGGCCCAGTTTCCCTCCTTGCCCTCCAGGGCATGGGCCCCGCTCCAATCCTCACCCTCCATGGCCTGGGCCCAGTTTCCCTCCTTGCCCTCCAGGGCATGGGCCCCGCTCCAATCCTCACCCTCCAGGCCCAGGCCCCGCTCCCTTCCTTGACCTCAGGGCTGGGCCAGCTCCCCTCATCACCCTACAGGGTCAGGCCTTGCTCCCATCCTCGCCCTCCAGGACCTGACCGGTTCCTCTCCTCGCCCTCCAGGGCCTGGGCCCTGCTCCCCTCCTTTCCTCCAGGGCCAGACCCGCTCCCCTTGCTGCCCTCCAGTGCAGGACGCTGCTTCCCTCTATGCCTTCCATTGCCCTGCCCTGATACCCTTGCTGTGCTCCAGGGGCTTACCCTGCTCACTTCCTTGCCCACCAGGGCCTGGGCTGTGCTCCTCTTGCTGCCCACCAGGGCCGTGCCCCGCTCCCCTCCTCGCCCTCCAGGGCTACGCCCTACTCCCCTCCTCACCATCCAGGCCAGGCCCTCCTCCCCACCTTCGCCTACAGGGCCTAGGACCTGATCCCCTCCCAGCCCTCCAGGGCCAGGCCCTGCCCCCTCTTTGCCCTCCAGGGCCGGCCCCCCTCCCCTAATCACCCTCAAGGACCAGGCCCAGCTCCCCTCCTCACAGTCCTGGGCCAGGCCCCCATCCTCTCCTTGCCCTCACGGGCCACTGAGTTCCCTTCGTCACCCTCCAGGGCCTGGTCCCCATCCCCACCTTGCCCTAAAAAGCCAGGTCATGCTCCCCTCAACGCCCTCAAGGGCTGGGCCCAGCACCACTCCTCATCCCACAGGGTCAGGCCTTGCTCCCATCCTTGCCCTCCAGGGCCTGGGCACACCACCCGCATCGCCCTCCAAGGCCTGACACTGCTCACCTCCATGCATTCCATGGTCTGGGCCCCAATACCTTCACTGCCTTCCAGGGCCTAGAACCGTTCCCCTCACCAACGTCCAGGGCCTGGCCCCATTCCCCTCCTCACCCTCCAGGAACTGTCTCTGCTCCCCTCCTCGCCCTCCACATCCGCACCCTCCATGGCCTGGCCCCCATTCCTTCCTAGACTTCCAGAGCCTGGGCCAAGTTCCCTCCTCGCCCTCCAGTGTTAGGACCTGCTCCCAACATTGCCCTCCAAGTCTGGGCCCAGCTCCCCTCCTCACCCTCCAGGCCCTAACCCAGGTCCCCTCCATGCCTTCCAAACCAGGCCCCGCTCACCTCCTCACCCTCCACGGCCTGGGCCCAGCTCCCCTCCTAGGCCTTCAGGACTGGGCCCTGCACCCCTCCTCACAGTCCAGCGCCGGGCCCCACGTCCCTCAGGAACGGCCATCACTGCCCTCCAGGGATGGGCCCTGCTCCCCTCCTCACCCTCCAGGGTCAAGCCTTGCTCCCATCCTCACCCTCCAGGGCCTGGGACCCACTCCCATCCTTGGCCTCTTGGGCCTGGGCCCTGCTCCCCTCCTCGCCCTCCAGGGCCTGGGTCTCACTCCCCTCACTGCCTTCCAGGGCTAGGGTCCACTCCCCTCAGGAAGGGCATCACTGCCCTCCAGGGCATGAGCCCCGCTCCCCACCTTGCCCTCCAGGGCCAGGCTCCGCTCCCCTTGCCACCCTCCAGAGCTGGACCTGCTTCCCTCGCCGCCCTCCAGTGCAGGACCCTGCTTCCCTCCTTGCCCTCCAGGACCTGGGTCCCGCTCCCCTCACTGCCTTCCAGGGCCTGACCCCATTCCCTTGCCAGCCTCCAGGGCCTGCCCCCGCTCCCCTCACTGCCTTCCAGGGCCTGACCCTATTCCCCTTGTGAGCCTCCAGGGCCTGACCAAGCTCCCCTCCTTCCCATCCAGGACCTGGGATCCACTCCCCTCACTGCCTTCCAGGGCCTGCCCCCTCACCCCTCCTCACCCTCCAGTTCCTGACAACACTTCCCCCCCTCACCCTTCAGGACCTGACACTGCTCCCCTCCTCACCTCCAGGGCCTAGGCCCTGCTGCCCTCCTCACCCTCCACGGCCAGGACCTTCTCCCCTCGGGAACAGCCAACACTGCCCTCCAGGGCATGGCCCCACTCCCCTCCTCACCTCCAGGGGCAGGCCTGCTCCTCTTGCCACCCTCCAGGGCAGGGCCCTACTCCCCCTGCTGCCCTCCAGACAGGATCCTGCTCCCCTCTTTGCCTAGGAAGGTCGGGCTCTGTTCCCCTCCTTGCCCTCTAGCTCCTGGACCCCGTTCCTCTCCTCGCCCTCCAGGGTCAGGCCCTGCTCCCAACCTCACCCTCCAGGGCCAGACCCCACTCCCCTAATTTCCTTCCAGTGCGGGACCCTGCTTCCCTCTATGCCCACCATGGCCCTGCCCTGCTCCCCTCGCGGCCCTCCAGAGCCTGACCCTGCTCACTTCCTTGCCCTCCAGGGCCTGGGCCCTGTTCCCCTTTTTGCCCTCCAGTGCGGGACCCCACTTCCCTCTATGCCATGCATGGCCCCGCCCTGCTCCCCTCCCCGAGCTCCAGGGGCTTACCCTGCTCATGTCCTTGCCCACCAGGGCCTGGGCCGCGCTCTTCTTTGCTGCCCACCAGGGACGCCCCACTCCCTTCCTCGCCCTCCAGGGCCAGGCCCTACTCCTCTCCTCACCATCCTTTGCCAGGACCCCTCCCCACCTCCCCCTCTAGTGCCTGAGAACTGATCCCCTCACAGCTCTCCAGGACCAGACACTACCCCCTCCTTGCCCTCCAGGGCTGGCCCCCCTCCCCTAATTGTCCTCAAGGACCAGGCCCAGCTCCCCTCCTTCCAGTCCTGGGCCAGGCCCCCCTCTTCTCCTTGCCCTCACGGGCCATGGGGAGTTCCCATCCTCGCCCACCGGGCCTGGCCCCCATCCCCTCCTCGCCCTGAAAAGCCAGGTCATGCTTCCCTCAACACCATCAAGGGCTGGGCCCAACAGCCCTCCTCACACTGCAGAGTCAGGCCTTGTTCCCCCCCAGCCCTGCAGTGCTGAGCCCTGCTCACTTCCTCATTTACAGGACCTGGGCCCTGCTCACCTTGCGGCCCACCAGGGCCAGGCCAGCCTCCCCTCCTCACCCTCCAGGGCCTGGGCCCCATCCCCTCCTTTCCCTAAAGGGCCGGGCCATGCTCTCCTCAACACCCTCTAGGATTGGGCCCAGCACCCCTCCTCACCCTACAGGGTCAGGCCCTGCTCCCATCCTTGCTCTCCAGGGCCTGGGCATGACCCCTCATTGCCCTCCAGGGCCAGGTGTTGCTCCAGCCCTCACCCTTCCGGGGCAGGCCCAGCTGCTCTCCTCGCCCTCCAGGGTTGGGCCCTGCTCCCATCCTTGCCATCCAGATCTGGGCCCAGCTCCCCTCTGCACCCTCCATGGCTTGGGCCCAGCTCCCCTCCTAGCCCTTCAGGGCTGGGCCCTGCTCCCCTCCTCACAGTCCATGGCTGGGGCCCACTCCCCTCAGAAATGGCAATCACTGCCCTCCGGGGCATGGGCCCTGCTCCCTTCCTCGCCCTCCAGGCCCAGGCCTCCCTCCCCTCCTTGACCTCCTGGGCCGGGCCAGCTCCCCTCCTCACCCTACAGGGTCAGGCCTTTCTCCCATCCTCACCCTCCAGGGCCAGGGCCCTACTCCCATCCTTGGCCTCTTGGGCCTGGGCCCTGCTCCCCTTCTCGCCCTCAAGAGTCTGGCTCACTTCTCTCGCTGTCTTCCAGGGTTAGGCCGCACTCCCCAAGGAAGGGTATCACTGCCCTCCAGGGCATGGGTCCTGATCCCCACCTCACCCTCCAGGAGCAGGAACCTGCTCCCCCGCTGCCCTCCAGTGCAGGACCCTGTTCCCCTCCTTGCCCTCCAGGGCCTGGGACCTGCTACCCTCACTGCCTTCCAGGGCCTGGCCCAGTTCCCCTCACCCTCCAGGGCCTGGAGCTTCTCCCCTCCTCACTCTCCAGGACCTGACCCCGCTCCCCTCCTCGCCCTCCAGGGCCTGGCCCTGCTCACATCCATGCCCTCGATGGACTGGGCCCTGAGCGTGACACTGCCTTCCAGGGCCTGGCCCAGTTCCCCTCGCCACCCTCCAGGACCTGGGTCCTGCTCCTGTCTTCCAGGGCCTGGCCCAGTTCCCCTCGCCACCCTCCAGGGCCTGGAGCTGCTCCCCTCCATGCCCTCCATGCCCTGGGTCCCACTCCACTCACTGCCTTCCAGGACCTGGACGCATTCCCCTAGCCAGCTTCTAGGGCCTGCCCCCTTCCACTCCTCGCCCTCCAGGACCTGACCCGTCTCCCCTCCTTGACCTCCAAGACCTGGCCCTGCTCACATCCATGCCCTCCATGGCCTGGGCCCTGTTCCTTCCTAGCCCTCCAGAGACTGGGCCCAGTTCCCTCCTCGCCCTCGAAGACCGGACCCTCTTCCCCTCCACGCCCTCCAGGGCCTGGGCCCAGTTTCCCTCCTTGCCCTCCAGGGCATGGGCCCCGCTCCAATCCTCACCCTCCAGGCCCAGGCCCCGCTCCCTTCCTTGACTTCCAGGGCTGGGCCAGCTCCCCTCATCACCCTACAGGGTCAGGCCTTGCTCCCCTCCTCGCCCTCCAGGGCCTGGGTCTCACTCCCCTCACTGCCTTCCAGGGCTAGGGTCCACTCCCCTCAGGAAGGGCATCACTGCCCTCCAGGGCATGAGTCCTGCTCCCCACCTTGCCCTCCAGGGCCAGGCTCCGCTCCCCTTGCCACCCTCCCCAGAGCTGGACCTGCTTCCCCTACCGCCGTCCAGTGCAGGACCCTGCTTCCCTCCTTGCCCTCCAGGACCTGGGTCCCGCTCCCCTCACTGCCTTCCAGGGCCTGACCCCATTCCCCTTGCCAGCCTCCAGGGCCTGCCCCCGCTCCCCTCACTGCCTTCCAGGGGCTGGCCCTGCTCCCCTTGTGAGCCTCCAGGGCCTGACCAAGCTCCTCTCCTTCCCATCCAGGACCTGGGATCCGCTCCCTTCACTGCCTTCCAGGGCCTGGCCCAGTTCCCTTCGCCAGCCTCCAGGGCCTGCCCCCTCACCCCTCCTCACCCTCCAGTTCCTGACAACACTCCCCTCCTCGCCCTTCAGGACCTGACCCTCTTCCCCTCCTCACCTCCAGGGCCTAGGCCCTGCTGCCCTCCTCACCCTCCACGGCCAGGACCTTCTCCCCTCAGGAACAGCCAACACTGCCCTCCAGGGCATGGGCCCTGCTCCCCTCCTCACCTCCAGGGGCAGGCCTGCTCCTCCTGCTGCCCTCCAGGGCAGGGCCCTACTCCCCCACCCCACTCCAGTGCAAGATCCCACTCCCCTTCTTGCCAAAAGGGTCAGCTCTGCTCCCCTCCTCGCCCTCTAGCTCCTGGACCCCGTTCCTCTCCCTGCCCTCCAGGGTCAGGCCCTGCTCCCAATCTCACCCTCCAGGGCCAGACTCCGCTCCCCTAATTTCCCTCCAGTGCGGGACCCTGCTTCCCTCTATGCCCTCCATGGCCCTGCCCTGCTCCCCTTGCGGCCTTCCAGAGCCTGACCCTGCTTACTTCCTTGCCCTCCAGGGCCTGGGCCCTGCTCCTTTTCTGCCCACCAGGGCAGGCCCCGCTCTCTCCACTGCCCTCCAGTGCAGGAGGCACCTTCCCTCCTTGCCCTCGAGGGCCGAGCCCTGACCCCTTCCTCGCCCTCTAGGGCTTGGACCTTGTTCCCCTCCTTGCCTTCCAGGGCCAGGCCCCGCTTCCCTAGCCACCCTCCAGCACCAGGCACTGCTCCCCTCCTGGCCCTCCAGCGCCAGGCACTGCTCCCCTCCTGGCCCTCCAGCGCCAGGCACTGCTCCCCTGCTTGCCCTCTAGGACCTGAGCCCTGCTCCCCTCCTTGCCAAACAGGGCCTGGGCCCCGCTCCAATCCGTGCCCTCCAGGCCTGGCCCTGCTCAACTCCATGCCCTCCATGGACTGGGCCTTGATCCCCTCACTGCCTTCCAGGGCCTGGCCCCGTTCCCCTTACCACCCTCCAGTGCTGGACACCGCTCACCTCCTGGCCCTCCAGGGCCTTGGCTATGGTCCTTTCCTGGCCCTCCAGGTCCAGGCCCAACTCCCCTCCTCATCCTAGAGGGTCAGGCCCTCCTACCATTCTCGCCCTCCAGGGCCTGGGCCCTGTTCCCCTTGTTGCCCTCCAGTGCAGGACCTCACTTCCCTCTATGCCATCCATGGCCCTGTCCTGCTCCCCTCGCCACACTCCAGGGGCTTACTCTTTTCACTTCCTTGCCCACCAGGCCTGGGCCGTGCTCCCTTTGCTGCCCACCAGGGCCATGCCCCACTCCCCTCCTAGCCCTCCAGGGCTACGCCCTACTGCCCTCCTTACCGTCCTGGGCCAGGCCCTCCTCTCCACTGCCCCCTCCAGGGCCTGGGACCTGATCCCCTCGCGGCCCTCAAGGGCCAGGCACTGCCCCCTCCTCATGCTCCAGGGCCTGACCCTGCTCCTCTCCTCACCCTCAAGGGCCAGGCCCGCTCCTCTTTCCGCAGCCAAGGCAGGGCCCTACTCTCCCTGCTGCCCTCTAGTGCAGGCCTACTCCCCTTGTTGTGCTTACCCTTCTCACTTCCTTGCTCACCAGGGCCTGGGCTGTGTTCCCCTTGCTGCCCACCAGGGCCATGCTTCGCTCCCTCCTTGCCCCCCAGGGCTGGACCCTACTCCCCTCCTCACCATGCTGGGCCAGGCCCTCCTCCCCACCTCTGCCTCCAGGGCCTGGGACCTGATCCCCTTGCAGCCCGCAAGGGCCAGTCCCTGCCCCCTCCTCGCCCTACAGGACTGGAACCTTCTCCCCTCCTCACCTCCAGGCCTAGGCCCTGCTGCCCTCCTCAACCTCCAGGGCCAGGCACTTCTCCCCTCAGGAACAGCCATCACCACCCTCCAGGGCCAGGCCTGCTCCTCTTGGCCCACCAGGGCAGGGCCCTACTTCCCCCGCTGCCCTCCAGTCAGGACTCCACTCCCCTCTTTGGCCAAGAGGTCCAGGCACTGCTCCCCTCCTCATCCTCTAGGGCCTGGACCCTGCTACCCTCCCTGCCTTCCAGGGAAGGGCCTTGCTCCCCTCCTAGCCCTCCAGTGCTGGGCCTTGCTCGCTTCCTTGCCTTCAGGGACTGGGCCCCACTCCCCATGCTGCATACCAGGGCCAGGCCAGCCTCCCCTCCTCACCCTCCAGGGCCTGGACCCCATCCCCTCCTTGCCCTAAGGGGCTGGGCCACACTCCCCTCAACACCCTCTAGGGCTGGGCCCAGCACCCCTCCTCACCCTACAGGGTCAGGCCCTGCTCCCATCCTTGCCCTCCAGGGCCTGGGCACGATCCCTCATCGCCCTCCAGGGCCAGGCCCTGCTCCCCTCCTCACCCTACAGGGTATGACCCAACTCCCCTCCACGCCCTCCAAACCAGGACCCACTCCTTTCAACCTCCATGGCCTGGGCCCAACACCCCTCCTAGCCCTTCAGGGCTGGGCCCTGCTCCCCTCCTCACAGTCCAGCGCCAGGCCCCACGCCCCTCAGGAATGGCCATCACTGCCCTCCAGGTCATGGGCCCCACTCCCCTCCTCGCCCTCCAGGGCCAGGCCCCGATCCCCTCCTTGACCTCCAGGGCCAGGTGAACTCATCACCCCACAGGGTCAAGCCTTTCTCCCATCCTCGCCCTCCAGGGCCTGGGACCTGCTCCCCTCCTTGCTCTCTTGGGACTGGGCCCTGCTCCCCTCCTCACCCTCCAGGGCCTCCGTCTCGCTCTCCGCACTGTCTTCCAGGGCTAGGGCCCACTCCCCTTAGGAAGGGCATTACTGACCTTAAGGGCCTGGGCCCTGCTCCCCACCTCACCCTCCAGGGCCAGGCTCCACTCCTTTTGCCACTTTCAAGTGCCGGACCCTGCTCCCCATGCTGCCCTCAAGTATAGGACACTGTTCACCTGCTTGCCCTCCAGGACCTGGGTCCCGCTCCCCTCACTGCCTTCCAGGGCCTGGGGCTGTTCCCCTCACCACCCTCCAGGGCCTGACCCCTCTCCTCTCCTCACCCTCCAGGACCTGAACCCGCTCCCCTCCTCAGCCTCCAGGACCTGGGACCCTGCTTTCCTCCTCACCCTCCAGGACCTGACCTCACTCCCTTCCTTGCTCTCCAGGGCTGGCCCTGCTCACCTCCATGCCCTCATTGGACTGGGCCCTGATCCCCTCACTGCCTTCCAGGGCCTAGCTCTGTTCCCCTCGCCACCCTCCAGGGCCTGACCCTGCTCCCCTCCTCGCCCTGCAGGACCTGAGTCCTGCTCCCCAGACTGCCTTCCAGGGCTAGGCACCACTCACCTCAGGAATGGCATCACTGCCCTTCAGGGTGTGGGCCCCGCTCCCCACCTCACCCTCCAGGGCCTGGCTCTGCTCCTCTAGCAGCTTTCCAGGGCTGGACCCTTCTGACCCCGCTGCCCTCCAGTGCAGGACACCACTCCCCTTCTGGCCCATAGGGCCTGGGTTCCACTCCCCTCACTGCCTTCCAGGGCCTGGCCCAGTTCCTCTTGCCAGCCTCCAGGGCCTGCCCCCTCTACCCTCCTCGCCCTCAAGGACCTGACCCTGCTCCCCTCCTCACCCTCCTGGACCTGGGTCCCGCTCCTCTCACTGCCTTCCAGGGCCTGGCCCTGTTCCCCTCGCCACCCTCCAGGGCCTGACCCCGCTCCCCTCCTCACCCTCCAGGACCTGTGTCCCGCTCCCCGACTTGCCCTTCAGGTCCAGGCCCAGCTCCCTTCCTTAACCTTCTGGGCTGGGCCAGCTCCCCTCATCACCCTACAGGGTCAGGCCTTGCTCCCCTCCTTGCCCTCTTGGGCCGGGGCCCTGTTCCCCTCCTCACCCTCCAGGGCCTCGGTCTCGCTCCCCTCACTGCCTTCCAGGCTAGGGCCCACTCCCCTCAGGAAGGGCATCACTGCCCTCCAGAGCATAGGCCCTGCTCCCCACCTCACCTTCCAGGACCTGGCCTGCTCACATCCATGCCATCATCGGCCTGGGCCCCAGTCCCCTCATTGCTTTCCAGGACCTGGCCCTGTTCCCCTCTGTAGCCTCCAGGACCTGCCCCCACTCCCATCCTTGCCCTAGAGGGCCTGACCCCGTTCCCTTCCTCGCCTTTCAGGGCCTGGCCCTGCTCACATCCATGCCCTCCATGGCCTGGCCCCATTTCTTCCTACCTCTCCAGAGCCTGGGCCCAGTTCCCTCCTCGTCCTCCAGGACCGGAACCTTCTCCCCTCAGGAACAGCCAACATCGCCCTCCAGGGTATGGGCCTCGCTCTTCTCCTCACCCTCCAGGGCCTGGGCCCCATCCCCTCCTTGCCCTAAGGGGCTGGGCCATGCTCCCCTCAAAGCTCTCTAGGATTGGGCCCAGCACCCCTCCTCACCCTACAGGGTCAGGCCCTGCTCCCATCCTTGCCCTCCAGGGCCTGGGCATGACCCCTCATCGCCCTCCAGGGCCAGGCGTTGCTCCAGTCCTCACCCTCCAGGGCAAGGCCCAGCTGCCCTCCTCACCCTCCAGGGCCTAACCCATCTCCCCTCCACGCCCTCCAAACCAGGACCTGCTCCCCTCTTCGCCCTCCATGGCCTGGGCGCAACTCCCCTCCTAGCCCTTCAGGGCTGAGCCCTGCTCCCCTCCTCACAGTCCAGGGCTTGGCCCCACTCTCTCAGGTATGTCCATCACTGCCCTCCAGGGCATGGGCCCTGCTCCCCTCCTCACCCTCCAGGGTCAGGTCATGCTGCCCTGCTCACTCTCCGGGGTCTATGCCTGCTCACCTTGATGCCCACAGAGTCTGGCCTCGCTCCCCTCTCATATTCCATGGCCCAGCCCTGCTCCCCTCTTTGCCCTGCAGGGCCAGGCCCCGCACCCCTCCTTAAAATCCTAAGCTAGGCCCCCCTCCCCACCTCGCCCTCCAGGGTCAGGCCCCACTCCCCTCAGGCACGGCCATCACTGCCCTCCAGGACATGGGCCTGCTCCCCTTCTTGTTCTCCAGGGCCTGTGCCCCATTCTCTCTCCACTTCCTGTTCATGGACCGTTCCACTTGCCACCAAGCAGGGCCTGACTCCGCTCCCCTCCTCGCCCTCCAAGTTCTGTCCCTGCTCCCCTCCTCACCCTCCAGGGTCAGGAACTACTCCCCTCAGGCACAGCCATCATGCCCTCCAGGATATGAGACCTGCTCCCCTCCTTGCCTTGGAGGGTGAGGAAGGCAGCAGTGCCCAGGCCCTGGAAGGCGAGGAGGGGAGCAGGGCCAGGCCCTGGAGGGTGAGCAGGGTTCAGGCCCCAGGCCCTAGAGGGTGAGGATGGGAGCAGGGCCTGGCCCTGGATGGTGAGGAGGGGAGCAGGGCCAGGCCCTGGAGGGCGAGGAAGGAACAGGGCAGGGCCATGGAGGGCAAGGAGGGGAATTTGGCCTGGCACATGAGGGCAAGGAGAAGAGGGGGGCCTGTCTCAGGATGGTGAGGAGGAGATCAGGGCCTGGTCCATGAGGGCGATTAGGGGAGGGGGGCCGGTCCTGGAGGACAAGGAGAGGGCAGGGCCTTGCCCTAGAGGGCGGCGAGGGGATCAGGTCCCAGGTCCTGGAGGAGGAGGGGGGAGTGGGGCCTGGCCCAGGATGGTGAGGAGGGGAGTAGGGCCTGGCCCTGGAGGGCGAGGAGGGGAGTGGGGCGTGGCCCAGGATTTTAAGGAGGGGTGCAGGGCCTGGCCCTGGAGGGTGAAGAGGGGAGCAGGGCCGGGCCCTGGAGCATAAGTAGGGGAGCCAGGTCTGACTCTTGTGGGCATCAAGGTGAGCGTGGCCAGGCCCTGGAGGCCTAGGAGGGGAGCAGGGCCTGGCCCTGGAGGCCTAGGAGGGGAGCATGGCCAGGCCCTGGAGGCCTAGGAGGGGAGCAGGGCCTGGCCCTGGTGGGCAGCAAGGGCAGCTGGGCCTGGCCCTGGAGGGTGGCAGTAGATGCGGGGACTGGCCGTGGAGGGCGAGGAGAGGAGCGGGACCAATGCCCTGGAGGGCAGTGATGTTCCTGAGGTGAGTGGGGCCCGGCCCTGGACTGTGAGGAGGGGAGCATAGCCCAGCCCTGAAGGGCGAGGAGGGGAGCTAGATACAGGCTGTTGAGGGCGAGGAGGGGAGTGAGGCCTGGTCCTGGAGGGCATAGAAGGGAGCTGGGGTCAGGCCCTGGAGGGTGATGAGGGGAGTGTGGCCCTGCCCTTTAGGGTGAGAGGGGATGGGGGCCAAGCCCTGGAGGGCAAGGAGGGGAAATTGCCTGAGCCATGAGGGCAAGAAGTGGAGTGGGGCCTTGCCTAGGATGGTGAGGAGGGGAGCAGTGCCTGGTCCTTGGGTGTGATTAGTGGAGGGGGCCCAGCCCTGGAGTGCAAGGAGGGGGCAGGGCCTGGCCCTGGAGGGTGGCGAGAGGATCAGGGCCCAGGCCCTGGAGGGTGAGTAGGGAACAGGGCCAGGCCATAGAGGGCAAGGATGTGTCATTGCCAGGTCCTTGAGGGTGAGGAGGGGAGCAGGGTCAGGCCCTGGTTGGTGGTGAGGGGATCTGGGCCAGGCCCTGGAAGGTAAGGGAGGGGAGTGGGACCCAGGCCCTGGAGGTGAGGAGAGGAGTAGGGTCCAGTCCTGGAGGGCGAGGAGGGAACTGAGACCAGGTTCTGGAGAGCTAGGAAGGAACGGGGCCCAGGCCATGGAGGGCATGGATGTGAGAAGGGCCACATCCTGGAGAGCAAAGAGGCGAGCAGGGTCAGGCCCTGGAAGACAGTGAGGGGATCGGGGCTCAGTCCATGGAGGGTATGTAGGTGAGCATGGCCAGGTCTTGGGGGTCAAGGAGGGGAGCAGAGTCAGGCCCTGGAGCGTGCGGAGGGAATGAGGCCCAGGCCATGGAGTGAATGGAGGTGAGCAGGGCGTGGCCCTGGAGGGCAAGGAGGGGAGCTGGGTCTAGGCCCTAGAGGGTGAGTTGGGGAGCAAGGCGCAGCCCTGGAGGGCAAGGAAGGGACTGGGGTCCTGCACTGTAGGGTAGTGGGGGAGCAGGGCTCTGCCCTGGAGGCAGGCAAGAGGAGCGGCCTGGCCTTGGAGGGCAAAGTGGGGAGCAGGGACCATGTCCTGGATGGCAGTGATGGCCATGCCTGAGGGTAACATGGCCTGGCCCTGGAGGGTGAGGAGGGCACCAGGCCCCAGGCTCTGGAGGGTGAGGCGGGCACTGGACCCCAGGCCTTGGAGGGCAAGGAGAGGAGCATGGTCCAGCCCTGGGGAATGAGGGAGGGAACGGGGTCAGGCCCTAGAGGGTGGCGAGAATAGGGCCAGTGCCTGGAAGGCAGTGAGGTGAGTGGCTCCTAGTCCATGGAGGGCATGGAGGTGAGTAGGGCCAGGCCTTGGAGGGTGAATAGGGAAGCAGGGTCAGACCCTGGTTGGTGGCGAGGATTTCTGGGTGAGGCCCTGGAAGGCAGTGAGGGGAGCGGGGTCAGGCCCTGGAGAGTGTGGATGGGAGTGGGGTCAAGCTCTGATGGGCAACGAATGGAGGGGACAGCACCATGGATGGCAAGCAGGGGAGCAAGCATGGATGGCAAGGAGGGTGAGGAGGGCAGCGGGGCTCAGGCCCTGGAGGGCGAGGAGGGGAGCAGAGCCCATGCCCTGGAGGGCAGTGATGGCCGTGCCAGAGGGGAGTGGGGCCTGACCCTGGAGGGCGAGGAGGGGAGGGGGGCCTAGCCTGGGATGGTAGAAGGGATGCAGAGCTGGCCCTGGAGGGTGAGGAGGGGAGCAGGGCTGGGCTCTGGAGCCTGAGTAGCAGAGCGAGGCCCGACCCTGGTGGGCATCATGGGGAGTGGGCCCAGGTCCTGGAGGGTGTACATGTGAGCGGGGCCTAGCCCTGGAGGGTGAGGAAGGCAGCAGGGTTGGCCCTGGAGTGCAAGGAGGAGAGCAGGGTCAGACCCTGGAAGGCAGTGAGGGGAGCATGGCCCATGCCCAGGACAGAAGTGAGGGCCATTAGAGAGGGGAGTGGGGCCTTGCCCTAGAGGGCATGGAGGTATGCAGGGCAGGGCCATGGAGGGCTAGGAGGGGAGCAGGACCTGGCCCTGGTGGGCGGCAAAGGGAACGGGGCCCAGCCAGCCATGGAGGGAGGAGAGTGGAGCAGGGCCTGGCCCTGGAGGGCGAGGAGGGAAGTGGGGCCCGGCCTTCTTGGGCAAGGAGGGGAGTGGGGTTCTGCACTTGAGGGCGGCGGGGGAGCAGGGCCCTGCCCTGGAGGGCAGCAAGATGAGCGGGCCTGGCCCTGGAGGGTGAGGAGGGGAGTGGGGCCCAAGCCTTGGAGGGCAGTGATGGCCATGTCTGAAAGGGGCAGGGCCTGGCCCTGAGGGTGAGAATGGGAGCAGAGTCCAGCCTTGGAGGGCGGCATGAAGAGCGGGCCTGGACCTGGAGGGTGAGGTGGGGAGCGGGGCCCATGCCCTGCAGGGCCCGATGGCCATGCCTGAGGGGAACAGGGCCTGGCCCTTAGAGGGTGAGGAGGGCACAAGGCCCCAGGCCCTGGAGGGCGAGGAGGGGAGGAAGGTCCAGCCCTGGAGAAAGAGGAGGGGAGTGGGGTCAGGCCCTGGAGGTGAGGAGGGGAGCAGGGCCCATGCCCTGGAGGGCAGTGATGGCTGTTCCTGAGGAGAGAAGGGCCTGGCCCTGGAGGGTGAAGAGGGGAACAGAGCCCAGGCCTCATAAACAGGCATCGCTGCCAATCAGGGCATGGACCTCGCTCCCCATGTTGCCCTCTAGGGCCAGGCCTTGCTCCTCTTGCCGCCCTCCAGGGCCGGCCCCTGCTCAACCTGCCACTCTCCAGGGCAGGACCACGCTCCCCGCCTCACCCCCCAGGGCCAGGCCCTGCTCGCCTCCTTGCCCTCCAGGGCCTGGGCCTGCTCACCTTGATGCCCACCAGGGTTGGGCCTTGCTCCCCTACTCACGCTTCAGGGCCCAGCCCTGCTCCCCTCTTTGCCCTCCAGGGCCCTGCAGCCCTCCTTACAATCCTGGGCTAGGTCCCCCTCCCCTCCTCACCCTCCAGGGTCAGGCCCCACTCCTCTTGGGCACTGCCATCACTGCCTCCCGGGCATGGGCCCTGCCTCCCTCCTAGTCCATCAGGGCTGGTGCCCCATTCTCTCCTTACCATCCAGGGCCTGAGCCCCAAGGCCCTCCTCACCCTCCAGGGCCTGAGCCCCATGGCCCTCCTCACCCTCCAGGGCCTGAGCCCCACGGCCCTCCTCACCCTCCAGGGCCTGAGCCCCACGGCCCTCCTCACCCTCCAGGGCCTGAGCCCCACGGCCCTCCTCACCCTCCACGGCCTGGCCCCATTCCCTCCTCACCCTCCAGTGCCAGGCCCTGCTCCCCTCCTCGCCTTCCAGGGCATGGACCCCCCCTCCCTTCCTTGCCTTCCAGGTCCAGGCCCTGCACCTCTTGCTGTCATCCAGGGCCAGGCCCTGCTCCCCCTGCCACCCTCCAGGGCCGGGTCCTGCTGCCCTCCTTGCCCTCCAGTGCCGGGCCCTTCTCCCCCAGCTGCCTTCCCGTGCAGGACCGCGGTCCCCTACTCACCCTCTAGGGCCGAGCCCTGCTACCCTCCTTGCTCTGAAGGGCCAGGCCCCATGCCCCTCTTGAACGGGCATTGCTGTCCTCCAGGGCATGGGCCCCGTTCCCCTCTCTCCTTCCAGGGCCAGGCCTCGCATCTCTTGCTGCCTTACAGGGCCAGGCCCTGCTCCTCCTGCCGCTGTCCAGGGCCTACTCTGCTCCCCTCCTTTCCCTCCAGGGATTGACCCTGATCCCCTCCTCGCCCTCCATGGCCTGGGCCCAGCTCCCTTCCATGCCCTCCAGGGCCAGGCCTCAGTGCCCTCCTCGCCATCCAGGTCCAGGCCCAGCTCACCTCTTTGCCTCCAGGGCTGGGCCCCACTCCCCTACACACCTCCATGGGCAGACCTTCCTTCCCTCCTCAACCTCCATGGCCCTGCCCCACTCCCCTCTGCACCCTCCAGAGCCTGACCCTGCTGCCTTCCTCACCCCCCAGGGCTGGGCTTTGCTCACCTCCTCACCCTGCATGGCCTTGCCCCACTCCGTTCGCTGCCCTACTGGGCCTGACCCTGCTTTCCTCCATGCCCTCCAGGGCCTTACACTGCTCCACTCACTGCCTTCCATTTCCTTGCCTGGATCCCCTTGCTACCAACCAGGGCCTGACCCCACTCCCCACCTCACCCTCCAAGGCCTGGCCCTGCTCACCTTTATGTCCTCCATGGCCAGGGCCCTGATCTCCTCACTACCTTCCAGGGTCTGGCCCTGTTCCTGTTGCCCTCCCGGGCTTGACCCCGCTCCCTTCCTCAACCTCCAGGTCTAGACCCCCCACCTCTCGCTGCCTTCCAGGGCCAGGCCCCACTCCCCTCCTTGCCCTCCAGTGCCTGGCCCTTCTGCCCCAGCTGCCTTCCAGTGTAGGACCCTGGTCCCCTCTTTGTTCTCCAGGGCTGAGCCCTGCTCCCCTCCTCTCCTTCCAGGACCAGGCCCTGCATCTCTTGCCACCACCCAGGGCCAGGCCCTGCTCCCCCTGCCACCTTCCAGGGCCTACCCTGCTCCCCTCCTTGCCCTCCAGGGCCAGGCCCTGCTCCCCTCCTCACCATCCTGCACCAGTCTCCCCTCCCTTCCCTGCCCTCAGGGCCTGACCCTCTGGCTTCCTTGCCCTCCAGGGCCTGGGCCCAGCTCCCCTCCTCGCCCTCTCAGGCTGGACCCTGCTCCCCTTGTTGCCCTCCAGTGTGGAACCCCACTTCCCTCCTCGCCCTCCAGGATCCGGCCCCACTCCCACACTTGCCCTCCAGGGCCTGGGCCCTTCTCCCATCCTCGCCCTCCAGGGCCTGACCCTGCTCCCCTAGCCTCCCTTCAGTGTGGGACCCCACTTCCCTCCATGCCCTCCAGGGCCTGCCCCTGCTCCCTCTAATATTTCTAAAACCTATAATAAAGTTGATTTCTGAACTCTGGAAAATTGAAATTGTGTTAAGTAAAATGCAGATCATGCATTGGGGAGATCATGTGCATTTGGTCATAAAGTTTATAATCACTGTCTAGTTATAGTGGAGAGTGAACATGATGCATACAACTATGGTAAAGTCTGAACGCCTGAATCTAACACCGAACTGTACATGTAGTGTTAATGACCATGCTAAATTCTAACAGCATTTGAATCACTAGAGATATTGAAAAGCACCCAAATATTTATAAACCTCGCATCTGTATCCACAGTAATGATGCTAAAAGTACAATGTGTAACATTTCCCAGTACACGTTTATATGCATTTCCCTTTCACAAACACACATGAATGCACACACGTACAAATCATAGAAGCTTAGGGGTTCAGAAACAAATATTTATGGACTTTAGGCCTTCATTATAGTTTATTGACAATTGAAAATAACCAAGTTTAATACTAATTTATATGTGTTGACATTTTTGTAACTTTGAACCCACTATGCTTTCCAGCATGATTAGCAAGCCAACGTCTGCTACATCTTCAAAGGGACTCTTAAAAATCGAAAGTTTACAGTGGTGCTTAAAACAATCAGTACAAAGTAGGTGGTTCTGAGAATGTCTATAAATAGTGTCAATTGCTTGGCTTCCAATGCATTTGATTGTTCTCCAAGCAGTGTGGGAACAGGTTATAAACTGCCCACTTTCAGTTAAAATAACTAAAATTGATTAATTGGTGTAATGCTAGTTTTTTTTGGTGGGGGATATACAATATATATTTTAAGTATGTTCTTTCAAATTAGTGAATATAAGTATGTATTTCCTAAAAATCAGAACTTATTCCAAAACAGGACATGATTTGGGGACATGAATTTTATTAGATGTTGCATTATATTAGATTTTTGTAGAATGGCAAATATTTTATTTATAGCTACCAACTCATAAAACATTTGTTGTGGAACAGTGTTTGTCTATATGCCTGGCATTGTAGAATGACAGGTACACAGTGCACTTAATAAACTGAAAGTTAAACTCTAAGTTACATCTTACTCAAACTGATTGTGCATCATATTGTAATTTTTCCTAGATATTCCATCATTATGTTTTACTATTCATTTCTGTGTTAGAGTTGTGTATTTTAGTATTTTCTTTAGAGTAGAAAAAAATACTCTGTTGCATCTCAAAGATTAAGGATAATGTTGAACAATTTAAAAGTCTCAAAACTATAGAATCTATTTCTTGGAGTAGTAGATTAATTTTGGGGTAAGAACGCTTCGAAATGAAGATGCTTTATTGTTGAAAGCCATCAATAAATGAAAGGAATAATGTAAATAAAAATGGGAATATTTTCCAGTTCTGTGTACGTCTCTAAAATATTTGAAAAGGAAAACCATTAAGTGCAAGATATGACAATATATAAGTTTTCCTTCAGATTAGAAATTTGATGCTAAATATTTAACATTTAATCTTTATTTAATAGTAACTATGAATGGAGGCCATTATGTTGACACCCTGTAAGCTGATTTCTAATCTTAAACTGAAAAAAAAAAAAACAAAACATGTTTTGTTCATTACCCCTCTTCCCTCTGTGCTTGAAAACATTGGCTTTTATCACAACACTGGAAATATATCGAAGCCAGGAGCCAGGAGCCTCCTCCAGGTCTCCCACGTGGGTGCAGGGGCCCAAGGACTTGAGCTGTCTCCTACTGCTTTCCTAGGCCACAGCAGAGAGCTGGATTGGAAGTGGAGCAGCCAGGACTCAAACCGGTGCCCCTATTGAAACCTTAAGTTTTAGCCTTCCCAATAAAAATAAATCTCAGCATCATTTAAAATGTTGGCTACTGCCATTGAGTGAACACAATGAAATTTGACAAAACGCTTTACTTGGGTGTAAGATACCATTCTCTGAATCAGGTTTTATGATTACCTAAGTCATTTTTCATCCTTGTTTTATGAATATAAACACCAATACATTTTAGCTTCAGATTTTGAACATTCCAGTGATGTAGCTCCTGCTAACAAAGTGCCTGAATATTTTGGTACCTCGTAGCCTTTTATTGTGTCATATCTGGTCATATACACATGGGATCTATTATAAGTTAGAGATAGTTTCCATAAATAGAATAATATTTTGGATAACCACTGATGAATTGAAGAATCTATTTCCTCTTCAAATTTTTTTTATTTTAAGGCAATTTTGTGAAATTGAATTTTACCTATAGTTTTATTTGTCTTTGTGTCCAGGTAAAGTAATAAATAAAATAGCTCCAATTATACCAAGCACCTGCATATGTTTCTAACTCTACCGTTTGAGGTAAGTCAGCTTGAGCATGTCCCGAATTGCACATCTCTTCCCTCTCTTATTCCCACTCTTATATTTAACAGTGATCACTTTTCAGTTAAGTTTCAGCACTTAAGAAGAATTGTGTATTGATTACAGTATTCAACCAAAAGTATTAAGTAGAACAAACAAAAAAATTACTAAGAGGGATAACATATCAAGTTGCTCATCAACAGTCAGGGTGAGGGCTGATCAAGTCACTGTTTCTCATAGTGTTCATTTCACTTTAACAGGTTTCCTTTTTGGTGCTCAGTTAGTTGTCACCTATCAAGGAGTACAAGTGGTATTTGTCCCTTTGGGATTGGCTTATTTCACTCAGCATAATGTTTTCCAAATTCCTAACAGGGATCACTTTTCAGTCAAAATTTAAACACCTAAGAATAATTGTGTGTTAATTACAGAGTTCAACCAATGGTACTAGAACAAAAAAAAATACTAAAATGGATAAAGTATTACATTGTACATCAACAGTCAGCACAAGAGCTGTTTGAGAAACAGTGACTTGACCATGCTTGTATATTTTCACTAAAAATCATTAGAATACTTATTTTGAAAAACTGAAGTCTTAGGCATTTGGATGAATATACAAAGGATTTTCAAAAAGTGGAAAACAAAATTAAAAGTTCATCTTGGTGCAAAAAGTTTTGAACACAGTGAATAATTTTTTTCAAAACACACACTTTCCCTAAACAGTTTGAAGATACCTCATACTTCAGCTGCCATCAAAACAATAGTAGAAAAATAATTTTTTTCATTCCAGTCAATGAAGCTGGATTAATACAGTGATACTAACTTGAACTATAAAAATTTTTATGTATAAGTCTACCATGATGACACTATTTTAATAGAAATATTTATAATCTGGAATTATTTTTTCAGATTGTGTTTGCTCATCTTGAGATGAAGATAAAGAAACATGTCTCCCCCAAATCTTCCTCTTATTTCAACTCACTCCAATCTTCTTAGTATATTTGAATGGTAATGGAAACGTGTTGACTTTTGGAGTTCTGTACTTGTCCTTCCATTTTCTACAAGATGTGTCCATTATGTATCTGTTGTCTTTTTTGTTCCATTACTAAATTTGTGGAATTTTGGTATGAAATATGCAGTGAAACTCTCAAAGAAAATAGTATATAAGGCATTACAATTACTATAAAATCATCAAAGATTTTTCCCACATAAATATGTGTATATAAATGTATATGCATATATTTATATGTGTAAATGTGTATTACTATTTATAGGTACATGGCTCTTATTTTCCACTATGATGTCTATTTTAAAAATTAAAATGGAAATCATTTGTTGTGATGCACCTGTTAAGCCATTATTTGGGATGTCCATGTAGTGAAAAGTGTCTGCATTCCAGTAACACCTCCACTTCCTATACAACTTCCTGCTAATGCTCACCCTGGGAGGCATCAGATGATATATGAATTACTTGGGTCCCTACCACCCAGGTGGGAGACCTAGGTGGAGTTCTTGGCTCTTGACAATGGTATGGCCCACTCCTGGCTCCTGTGATTATGGGGAGTGAACCAATAGATGGAAGATAATCTCTTTCACTCTCACTGTCTCATTCTGCCTTTCAAATGAATAAAAACAAATAATATTTTAAAATTAAATGGTAAAATATCATATGGTGAGAAAGAAAACCAATAGACATACTTTCTCTTAAATACAAAGTGGTATTCCTAAAATCCGCACCTTCTTCTTAGAATTTTCTCACGTGAAATTGCACATGACAGATGGATGCTGGTATTACAGAATTACTGTACCTCCTCTCCTAGAGAAGAACATAAGCATGGATTTCAATAACTCTATTCCTCCCATTTTTTGTTTCCTGTCAAGATTATTTTGCATGAACATTTCAGTCTTGGTGACAGTGATTATGATGATGACTTATGTGTTTTTTTTCCCCCATCTGGAATGGTCAATGGAGAAAATATCCCTATGGAGAATCTTGAAAGCCTCATTATTCCAATATCACAAATATTAAAATTGAGACACAGAAAAGTGTGGTTTTCCCAAATTCACACAAAAACTCAGAAGTGAAGCCAAGAGTAGTACCCAGCTCATGTGCAACAAATCTAATGCAACCTGCACTGTCAAGCTCACACGGTGATTAGGTTGAGTAGTGTAATTACCTAAAGTACAGGGCAGTAAAATAGTGCCCCATTTACCAACCCAGTCACAGCAAGTGGAGGAATTATGTGAATGAGAGTCACCATATGGATGGTGCTCACACATTTCACAATCCTGTACTTTACCTTCTTATCCTGAATGCTCTATAAACAGGAGTTTGAGATAGAATTCGAATAAAACAAACAAACGAACAAACAATCTCCAATTCTGGAGCCAGATAAAGACATAGGTGTTTAAATCCTGGGGTTAGAGTTTCCATCTGTGTCATGTTCATGTAAACTTTACCTCAATTGTCTCATAACACAGAAATAATATTCACAACATGAGGGGAAAGTGTATTAGAAATAAAGCACATGTAGCACATATGCTGTAAAATGATGCATGTAGTGATCCTTATGATTACTAAGCAGTAATAATATGTCAGTTCTCATCAAATATTTTTTAAAGATTTATTTATTTATTTGAAAGGCAGAGAGTTACAGAGAGACAGAGGCAGAGAGAGAGAGAGAGAGAAAGAGGAAGAGAGAGAGAGAGAGAGAGAGGAAGAGAGAGAGAGAGAGAGAGAGAGAGAGAGGTCTTCCATCTGCTATTTCACTCCCCAAATGGCAGCAATGGCCAGGGCTGAGCAAATCTGAAGCCATGAGTCTGGATCTTCTTCTGGGTCTCCCACATGGGTGCAGGGCCCAACAACTTGGGCCATCTTTCACTTCTTTCTCAGGCCATAGCAGAGAGCTGAATTGTAAGTGGAGTGACCAGGACTTGAACTGGCACCCATGTGGGATGTTGGCACTTCAGGTGGCGGCTTTACATGCTATGCCATAGTGCTGGCCCCCCACCACTGAACTTTAAATAAAATTTTTACTATATTGTATTATTTTTGTCAAATGGACTAGTGTATAGATAGGTAATAAATGAGACATGATGTTAATTGAGCCCAGCAGTGAAATCAGTGACAATCCCTAGTTAAGAATCATCTCAATTTCAGTATTGAATTGTGTAAATGTCTAAGGAATTTATACTAACTTTTATGAATCATGTGATTTGAAGGTTACAGATATAAATATGTCTTTGGAAATTTGAGTTATTTCTCATCACATTCCCATTGGCACTGTGTATTCACAGAAATTGAGATTATTTCAAATATGAAAATGCAGAACATTCAAAATATATTTGGTGTAAAGAATGAAATATATTTGGTGGTGAAACAGACCTGTCCCTATCAGATACAAAGATCTGGTATAAAATTACAGCAAGAATGAAAATATGATGTTCTCACAGGTAAAAACTGACCCAGGGACAGAACAGAGTAGAGCAGAAAGCTGTGCATATGAGGGGCCTTCAAAAGCTCACGGATGGGGCCAGTGCTGTTGTGCAGGGCACTGAGCCTCTGTTTGTAACACCAGCACCCCATGTGGAGCACCAGTCTGAGTTCTGGCTGCTCTGCTTCAGATTCAACTCCCTTCTAATGCACCTGGGAGAGCAGCAGACAATGCCCTGAGTACCTACTCCCTGCCACCCACATGGGAGACCCAGATGTGGTTGTGGGCTCATCTGACTGTTTGGGGGAGTGAACCAACAGATGGAAGATTTTTCTCTTTCTATGTTTTTCTCTCTCTGTCTCCATTAGCATAACTTTCAAATAAATAAAATAAATCTTGAAAAAAAAAAAACCCTCAGAAACCTCTTGGAACACAAGAAGTTATCATTTAATTCCATTTTCTGTGAGCTTTTTGAAGCCACTTTCTACATGGAAGCTTTATTTATGATGGAATTGAAACAGTGATCACTGAGAAAATGGTGACTTTTGTAAAAAGCTACCTAGAACAACTTGTTCTTTTTAAATATTTACTTATTTGAAAGAGTTACACAGAGAGAGGGGAGAGAGAGAGAGAGAGAGAGAGAGAGAGAGAGAGAAAGGTCTTCCATCCACTGGTTCACTTCCCAGTTGGTTGCAATGGCTGGAGCTGCACTGATTCAAAGCCAGGAGCCAGGAGCCAGGAGCTTCTTCCCAATCTTCTCCATGGGTACAGGGGCCCAAGGACTTGGGCCATCTTCTACTGCTTTTGCAGGCCACAGCAGAGAGCTGGATCAGAAGTGGAGCAGCCAGGTCTCGAACTGGCACCATATGGGATGCTGGTGCTTCAGGCCAGGGCGTTAACACACTGCACCACAGCACCAGCCCCAAGAATAACTTGTTATTCACACAGAATAAATGGAAGCAATTGCTTTCCTCTGTATACTAAAATCAATACTTCCTGGTTTGACAGGTTCAATTTGAAACGCAAACCTTAAACTCTTTGAAGATGTAGAATACATTTGTGGCCTCAGCAGAGAGTATCCTTCAATAGCTCTAACCATTAAAGAAACAGTGTGTAAATATAAATACATTAAGAGCTTCTGATCATCAACAAATACTCCAAGAAAAGGGGAGGGCACAAACTGAGAGAAGATAGTAGCTTCCATACAACTGAAGGTATTAAATTAGGACTCAGACATTTTATAGTCCATAAAGAGTAAGATTAATTTTAAAAAGAATTCATATCAGATACATGGAGGTATTTCATAGAAGCACTACAGTGGGCCATTATTTTTTTAAAAAACAAAGTTAATTTATCTATGAGAAATGAGAGAGAGAGGCCTTCCATACACTGGCTCACTCCCCAAATGGCAGCACTTCCCAGGTGCAGCAGCAGGGAGTGAATTGGACCCAGAGCAGCCAGGACTCCTGGTGCTACAACATGGGACATGGACACCAACTCTGGATCCTAAACTCTTCAAAGATACTTGACTCCATTAGAAAACAGGAAAGGCAAGATAAAAGCACAGTAAGATAACATTTATTGTCATTGTGTTGTAAAAAAAAAAGTTGAACCTGGTAAATCCAAATGCCGGCAAAGATTTGGGTGAACTTGAACTTTTATGCCCTGGAATGAATAAGAAAACTAAACTGATACAACCTTGGGAAACATTTTTTTTTCACATTAGTGTGTTAAGATGAACATTCACATAACATTCAACCTATTGATGCAGCTCCTGACTACGTATCCACATAGGTCCCATCACAGGTTTATCATGCAAGAGCAGAACCAAATACCTTGGAGACATCTTGAATGATAATCCCTTTCTTGTCTACTTCTCTTTATTATTGTGATTTTTAATTTTTAAATCCACAAAGCAAAAACTGTGAGGTAATACTACATGAATTCCCTTTGTTGTTAAATATGAAAGGTAATCATTTGTGTGCATCTTGTGAATGTTTATAAATTATTATCTCGAACATGCAACCTGATTAAACTCAGGGTGGGATTATTTTTATATTTACTCCTCTTCCATGGTGTCTTCGTGTAAGCCTTTGAGAATCTGGTTCTCCTAGGTAGACCAAAAGGAGAAAGCACTTGAATTTAATGTTCTGTTTTGCTTCGTGTGTTTCCTTTCTTTGTCCAAGGTGAAAGTGTGGTTCCAGAACAGGAGGATGAAGTGGAAGAGGGTAAAATTGGGCCAGCTGGGCACTGCTGCCTGAGAAAAGGAACTGGTGAACGTGAAGAAAGGAACCCTGTTCCCTTCAGAGATATCAGGGATCGGTGCAGCCATGCTCCAGCAAACAGGGGACTCTCCGGACAATGAAGACAGCCACAACAGCGACCACAGCTCAGAGCATGCACACTTATGATCCACACAGACAGGACCAACTCCATCCTCAGGAAAGAAGCACCGTGATGGCAAGTCTTACCCAACAGAGTTTTCACAGAGAGATGGCCATGGCCATGATTTTTAATATTATCAAATTCAGGCATCATGGGTCTGTTTTGCATGATTTATAGAGGATTTATACTAAGTGCCACTTATCAAAGATGCTTCCATGATGAAAATCAGAAGGTGAATTTTCTTTGAATAGTCAGAGATGTTTGGTTGTATGTATGACAGTGAGCAGGTATGTTTGCCTTTGCTTGTACTGGAAAATTAAATGGGTACCCAAGAACAAATTATGACACATTTCTACACGAGATGCCTCCAGAGTGAAATAGTTGAAGATGAACTTGCTTTAAACTCTCAGCTGATGAAAATAGGCACTGATAATGCCAGCCAGGCCAGCTTCCTGCCTTTTTATGCATGTGTCATTCTGAGACAATCCATATGTGCTTACTTGTGTACAAGTAGAGAAACATACAGTAGATAGAGTCTGATATGACATATTCTTGTACCACAGACAAAACAAACATTATGTTGCATTTACTATCAACTGCTGCTAATAAGTTTTTATACAACTTACCTAGCTCCTCCTTGATTCGTCCTATCTTGTAGCTTGAAAAAAAAATAGGATCATAGGCAAATCAGTTACTTTGTGGAAAGAGCTTTGTTGTGGCAGACACTGTGATTTTATTTCTATAAAATTAAAGCTGTTATGAATATGACTTAATTAACAAGAAAATGTTTCTTCCTTCTTAGAAATGGTGTCAGACAAGGAGCAAAGCCAAATGGGCTCCCCAAGGGGATAGACAAAACAATTCTGAATGTCTTCAAATTAAATTCAGTAAAAACACATTATTTTTTAATATGTGATGTATTCTTGCAGAACAACCATCTTTATATTTTGTGAAAAATGTTTAATAAATGATCCTTTATAAATAATTTTGGTCTCCCCATTGTGATTTCCTTAATTTCTATAGATTTTAATATTCATATCTAAGAGTGCCCCAGACTCAAGTGCTCTGTGCTAATTCAGATCAAGATCATTAATGAATCAGTTTTTCATTTGTAGATTTATTATGGCAAGAAAAAAAAGCAATCTTTGGGTGATCGAAGAGAATCTAAACATCATCATACAGTAAACCATTTTCTTAATTTGAAGAATATGGCAAATTAATGTTTTTGTGTGTTTTACAAAGCAAAGAGAAAAGATAACACTAACTGCCACGACAAATAAGTAAAGTAGTAATATATTTTAAAATTTATGTTTAACATATGTGAATCAATCCAATAGTTGTTTTAAAGTCACACCAACCAGAGTCCTTGAGCTAGGAAATCAGAATCTTCATTGGAATGGACACCACAGGTATCAGAAGACAATGATTATAGGCTGGCGCCACGGCTCAATAGGCTAATCCTCCACCTGTGGTGCCGGCACATGGGGTTCTACTCCCAGTCGGAGTGCTGGTTCTGTCCCGGTTGTTCCTCTTCCTGTCCACCTCTCTGCTATGGCCCGGGAAGGCAGTGGAGGATGGCCCAAGTGCTTGGGCCCTGCACCTGCCTAGGAGACCAGGAAAAGCACCTGGATCCTGGCCATTGTGGGGGTGAACCAACGGCAAAAGGAAGACCTTTCTCTCTGTCTCTCTCTCACTGTCCACTCTGCCTGTCAAAAAAAAAAAAAAGTCAATGAGTGTATTAACTTAATACATTTCGTGTCATGTATGGTTGTACATGCATTGGATGCCTAAGACCTACTTACAACTATATCATGTTATTTTTTAACTGTTCCACATTTAACCAGAAGAATTTGGAAACATTACCATCATTCCTCCTTCCTCCATAGAAATAAACTGAAAAATAATTCATAAACATTTCCAAATTACTCATTATTTGATTTTATTTCAGAATTAGATTGACAAAAATATATTGATTCTATTCTAACTTAGTCTAGCAAGACATATATGAGTATTCAAGAAATACAGTAAATTATATTTTTGTATCATATTTTCTCTTTGTGAGATACATTTTATCACACTGGTAAACAATATATCTAATTTAATTTTGGGGAGATACTGTTCAAATTAAAGGTACAAAATATGCCTTTCTATCAATCACTTGAAGGAATTAAAATTATGCTTGTATTGAAGATATCTATTTCTTTTTGTAGAATAACTCTGCCTCTCAAAGAAAATAAATCTTAAAAAACAATTCTATAAAACTATTCAGTTAACATTTGAGGTAAGTGATACTTAGGTGAAAATATGATGTTTGCAATATAAATACAAACAACTGGCATAGTTATTATTTGAACCATCTGGGAAACAGTGTATTTTGCTGTCAGTCCCTTATGCTGCATTCTGTTTGTAAAAAGCAATTCAGAAATAGAAAGAAAGCCACAGAGAATTTAGCATGAGAGCGGTAGTCTAAACATTCCAAACCTGAAAACGTTTGAAGTCTGCAGAACTGATCTGCAAATGCTCTTGAGAAAGTGGTGTTTGTTGTGGTGGTTGTGGTTGTTTCCTGATTTCTTACCTAAAACTGGCCAGGAAAATTGAGTAATAATTCTCTCACGTGTACCTCAACGTTCACCCTTTGCCAAATAATGCTAACAGGCCTGGACAAAGGAACAAACGTGGTCCCAGAAAAAATAGATTGCTACATCAAGTTTTGAGAGCCTATAAAAATTCAATAAGAATTTTTGAAATAAATCTAATAATTCTCTATTTACATGTGTTTTCTCAATAATCTCATTTTGACATTTGATATGCTTAGATATAGATACATTTAAAAATTAAAAATAGTTTTTCTTGTATGCCTTATTTCCCACCTTTAGTAACTTTTTAAATTAAATCTGGCTTCAAACTGTGATCAAGAATTCCAGAAAATATTTTATTATATCATGGTTAGTAATTCCCCATTAGAATATTGTTTACTTTTTTAAAAATACAGTTTTCAGAAACAGTTCTTAAAACAAAATGAATTTTCAAAGATAAATATTGTCATATCCAGTTCATGTTAGGGGCTTTATTTTGTATTTCTGCCCTTTTGGAAATGGTTCATTGAGATAAACATTCATTTCCTTTATTTAAAGACTAATCACATGATTTTAGAACACATTTTTGTAGAACTAGTCAAGCATCCACTGCTTTTGCAAATGTGTAATACTGATGGTTGAAAATATTTGTACATCTTTTTTATGTTCAGTGTATATTGCTATTGAAAATCCATCACTTATCTAACCTGATGAAACATGAAACTCAAACTATTATTTTATTCAAGCTAATACTTCTAATTAAATAATTTGCTTGGCTGTCATTTTCTTTGTGAGAGCTCCATTTTCATTGGCTTTGCCAACATTGGAATTGGTAATTTTTGTGATCCTGGGCCTATGTAATGTAAGAGAGTGGTGTTTAAAAAGTAGTAAGCAGGAGCGAGCATTTGGCCAAGTGGTTAAGAATCCCCTTGAGACAACCTTGCTACAATGGAATGAGGGCCTCTGAGTGTTGTTTCCATTTCTGTCTTCAACTTCCTGCTAATGCAGAGGCTGGGAGGCAGCACAGGAGGGCTCAAGGAATTGGGTTCCTGCCACACACACACACAGTAGAATTACTCTCTGCCTTTCAAATGGATACATGAAAAATAAAATATAGGAATATAAAACGTGGAGAAAGTTATGCCTAAAATTATCAGGCTTTAAAAACACACACCCTGTATATTCATTAGACAATCGGCTCCTAACACTGCTACACCTGCAGGTCCAATTGGGACTGTCAGATGGGCCAACATCAGCGTGACCAGTGCCAGTCCTGCCGGCTCAAGAAGTGCTTCCAGGGGGGTTGTGCAGAAGGAGGGTGAGTGGCCCCCAGCCCCGCTGCAGTCTGGTGGGGGCGTGCGGTAGGTGGGTGAATGGCACCCCAGCCCCACTGCCTGCGGAAGGAGGGTGAGCGGCCCCCATTCTCCCTGCAGTCGGCCGGTGGGGCCTGGGGTTGGCACCTGCTAACCACAAGACCAGGGCCATTGCACCATGTACTGGCACAGGAATCCAATTACAGCTGTGGCCAGGGCCCGGTCCCCCTGCCCAGGCCTGGCCACTGCGTCCTGAAGAAATACACAGACACACACAGACACACACACATACATGCACACACATGCACAAACACACACGCACATACACACATTCATTTGGTTTCCGTTGCTCCCACCCCGCCTCTGTTTGCTTAAGGCGGGAGCTGGGCAGCCTGAGCCCATGGGGACCCCACTCTTGTTCTCTCCCCTGGAGCTCCGGCCTGGCCCAGGGCAGACACAGTCCAAGCAGCGCGGCCCTAAACTCCAATGCCCTGCAGTTTCTCCAGGCTCCACATGGGGAGGGGGGGCGGTGGTCTCGTGGTAGGGGTAGAGGGGGTTCCAGCCTCAGGATAAATGCGCACCCCATACCTGCTTTCTGTCTGCCGGTTCCTCCCAGGGTCTGACTCCAGTCTCTCACGCTTTTGAAGTCCTCCCCCGTCACTGGGTCTGTGAGGGAAGCTGATAAAGTCGGCACAGAACCCCTTGGAAAAGCCACTCCCTTCAGCTTGGGGGGTTCACCTGTGCCCCCTCTTCTCACGTGGCTGATCTGAAATCCCGCTGGCCCGGCCCTCAGGTTGGCGTGACTACAGCCACGTGCTGCACCCCCCACCCCATGCACGGCTTCCCACCATCACAGCTCACAACCCCTTACTTTGCTTTGGAACCCAATGACTTCTCCAGGGACTCTCTTTGTCTTGTGCACTGTTGTGCCCCAGGGTCCCTGCATACAGTTGGCCCTCAGTAAATAGCCCATGGCTTCAGTTGCCACCAGGGTAGCTTTTCCTTCATGGCCAATACTGCTCTAAAGCAGATTTGTTAATTCAGGGGTTGGTGTTAAAGAGGGAGTTGTGGGTGGGATTTGAAGCCTATGCCCTAGCCTGGGCTGGAGGTGGAAGAGTTGGGGTGGGGGTTTGAAGAAGGGGGGGGTGAGCAGGTGCAAAGGCCCTGGGGTAGGATGGGGGGAGTGGTGCAGGCGGGGCTTATAACCAGGGCAGCACTTTTGGGCCCCATTTGGCCACTCCTACTGGACAGCTGACCCCCACCCTCGCAGGACTCAGCCCCACCTCCAGCCCCGAGTCCCCTCCAGGGCTGGTAATGTGCCCTGCCTGAGGCCGGCCCAAGGCTGGAGCTCATGGATTCGATCAGGCCAGGTGGGCGGGCTCATTAAGGCTCCTTAATTTGCCCTGCCTGGCAGCCAGCCCTCCCTGCCTCGGTTTCCCTCCTCCCACCTCACCTGCTTGCTGAGGGCGAGGCCCCTGCTCCCAGTCCCACCTGGGGAAGACTCCAGGCCCCCTCCCCACCCAGGCTCTCCTGGAGCTGGGGTGGGGGGACTCTGAGAGAGCCTAGCTCTGGCTGTCTTCTCCCTGCCCTTCTCTCTCTCCCTCCTACCGCCCCGCAGCGCTGCAGCGCGGCCATATCCCGCAATCGCTGCCCGGCAGCGCTGGCAGCCTCCTCTGGCAGCCCTCCTGGCTGGGCGCTGGCGCGGTGGCGGACAGAGGCTTGTTCCTGGTGCAGCTGCGAACGCGGCAGGTGCGGGCGGCGGCGGCGCGGCACTGGGCATGGACCAGGTGAGAGCGCTGGCGGCGCGGCTGCTCTTAGCGCTGCCCCTGCCTGCACAGGGCGCCATCGCCGGCCAAGCGCGCGTGGCCTTCCTGGACCAGGAGCAGGTGGACGAGCTGGGCCGCCTGCAGGGGGACTCGGTGGAGTCCGGTGCCTCAAAGTCATGGCGCTCTGGGCCTCCGCGGGCGCTGAGAGGCTGTAGGAGCAGCGCAGGTGGCTCTCATGGAGTATTGCGCGCCCAGTACCCGTCCAAGCCTCAGCGCACCCGGCCTTGAGCGCGCTCCAGGCGCCCCTCATTGCGCAGCTCCACTTGCTGCGCCTGGTGGGCAAGACGCCCACCGAGACGCTCACCCGGGACTCGCTGCTGGCGGGCAGCCCCTTCAACTGGCCCTAGGGCTCTGGCCGGTGAGCCACCGCGTCAAGAAGACACTCTCTGCTCTGATTTCGGTATCACAGATTGCACAACACCTGGAAATAGTTTCTTTAAATGTGACGATCGGTTACAACGCAGAGAGGTTAAATGAAAAAGTGTCTAATCACGACCACATTCTTTCTTAGTAACTTCAGGCAGATTTAGCATCTCTACAGTATATTAAATAATGGCCAGATATTTCCCAGGAACACCATGTTTTTCTGATGGATTTCAAAATTTCATGGGAAATAGAAGGAGAAGATAAGTTTATGTTGGTGCATAACATTTGAAATATGTATTTCTCATAATACACGTTTTCCATGAACTTTTTAAATAACCCATGTATATATAAATTTCAACATGTTTTGAACCAAAATAAATTTAACTTTTAATTCCATTTCCACAATCTTTTTAAGGTACGCTTATGTGAGTCAAACAGATGGCTTTGCTCACATAACACAAGGCTTGAGGAAATATATCTGTATAAACATGTTTTTGGGGCTGGTGCTGTGGTGCAGCAGGTTAACGCCCTGGCCTGAAATGCTGGCATCCCAAATGCCACCAGTTCAAGACCTGGCTGCTGCACTTCCGACCCAGCTCTCTCCTATGGCCTGGGAAAGCAGTGGAAGATGGCCCAAGTGCTGCACCCGTGTGGGAGACCCAGGGGAAGCTCCTGGCTCCTGGCTTGGGATCAGCGCAGCTCTGGCCATTGCGGCCAACTGGGGAGTGAACCAGTGGGTGGAAGACCTCTCTCTCTCTCTCTCTCTCTCTCTCTCTTTCTTTCTCTCTGCCTCTGCTCTCTGTGTAACTCTTTCAAATAAATAAATCAATATTTTAAAAATAAATAAGCATGTTTTAGAAAAATAGTGGAGATATATATATAATACATCCTGCTCTGCAAGGGTTTTTTTTTTTTTTTTGCTTAATAATGTAAATATATTTTATAGCTAAACAGTGTGTTTCTTCATATGGATTTATCATATACTATTTAATGAATACTGTACTGTTAGATATTTACTTTTCTATCCTCAAGTTTCCCTAAGAAAAAGTTTCCATAGACACTTCTGAATCCTATTTTTTCATAGAAAGATTTTTTTAGGAAGTGCTTATTTGGGACAAGAGTATATAATAAACATAATCTGTATTGCTAAGACTTTTGGTACATATCACCAATTTCTTTTGCAAATTCACATTCTATTCAATGGCCATTGCCTCATATATGTCAAAATGTCAACAGTTGCAATAATTGTTTTGAATCTGATGAAAAACACATACTTTAATTTGTATTTATTCAATTTTTAAATAAATTAAACTTCTTACTGAGTTTGCTGATAATTTTATATATATTATATATAGTTATTATTATATTATATATTATATTATATTTAAGATATATAATATATAGTCTAATGTGATATATTCTAATATATAATTATGTTATTATAAATTATATAATTATGTTTATTATATATGTTATGTAACTATATAACTATGTTTTATAACTATATAATATATATAATATAATATATGCATATATATGTGTATATATATATACACACACACACACACTCACAGATTTATTTATTTTTTTGACAGGCAGAGTTAGACAATGAGAGGGAGAGACAGAGAGAAAGGTCTTTCTTCCATTGGTTCAACCCCCAAATGGCCCCCATGGCCGGCAAGCTGAGCCGATTCGAAGTCAGGAGCCTGGTGCTTCCTCCCGGTCTCCCATGCAGGTGCAGGGCCCAAGCACTTGGGCCGCCCTCCACTGCCTTTCTGGGCCACAGCAGAGAGCTGGACTGGAAGAGGAGCAACTGGGACAGATTTTTCATTCATTTCTGGAAATATTTTTTAAGATTTATTTATATATTTGAAAGGCAGAGTTACAGAGAGGCAGAGGCAGAGAGAGAAAAAGGTCTTCCATCTACTGGTTCACTCTCCAGATGGCTGCAACAGCAAGAGCTGCCCTTATCTGAATTCAAGAGCTGCTTCTAGGTCTCTCACATGGATGCAGGGGCCCAAGGACTTGGGCCATCTTCTACTGCTTTCCCAGGCCATAGCAAAGAGCTAGATATGAAGGGGAGCACCTGGGACTTGAACTGGGGCCCATATGGGATGCCAGCACTGCAGGTGGTGGCTTTACCCACTATGCCATAGCATCAGCCCAGGATATACTTTTTAATTTTAACAAAGTTAATAAACTATGAGTAAAAGTAATTGAGGAAACACAGGGAAAAGTAACACTAGTGTCCATTTTCATGTATTAAAACAATTGTTTACAGAGAAAAGAACTTTGTCAAGATTAGAAAAAAATATTGTAAAACTCTTAGGGGTAAGGCCGGTGCCGCAGCCCACTAGGCTAATCCTCCGCCTGCAGCACCAGTACCCAGAGTTCTAGCCCCGGTTGGGGCACCAGATTCTGTCCCAGTTGCTCCTCTTCCAGTCCAGCTTTCTGCTGTAGCCCAGGAAGGCAGGGGAGGATGGCCCAAGTCCTTGGGTCCTGCACCCATATGGGAGACCAAGAGGAAGCACCTGGCTCCTGGCTTTGGAACGGTGTATCTCTGGCCATAGCGGCCATTTGGGGGGTCAACCAATGGAAGGAAGACCTTTCTCTCTGTCTCTCTCACCATCTAACTCTGCATGTCAAAAAAAACAAACAAACAAACAAACAAACAAACAAAAAAAAGAAAAACCTCTTGGGGTAAAAACTTGACTAGAGATAAAAATCCACTATACTTTGAAAATCAAATTACCAAACACAAATATAAATTCCTAAAATCCAATATAAGAAGTATAAAATAGGAAAACTCCAAATTAAAACAAGCAAGTTGAATCCCAATTTGAAGGCCACCAGCCAATAAAACAGTTAGAGAAACAAAACTTCAGTTATAGAAACACAAAATATTTAAAACATTTAAGAAATAAAAAACACCTATATTTCTCAGATGTATCAAAGTATAAATAAGCAAAGCATACTTTCAGATTTCTTTTAGAAAGCCAGCATTACATTGATAGTGATGCAAGGTTGACTAGAACTTTCAATATAAATTAAGTATAAACTCTCTTTCATATACTGATGTATAAATCCTTAGTATTTTTATAATAAATCGCATATGAAAATGTAATGAATAACAAGTCACATATAATAAAAAATACAAGAGGTGGTTAACATTTCTTAACAAGTCATGTAAATTTTCCAGGTAGGTGAAAAATTCAAGGAGAAAATCACATGACAATTTAATGTTCAAAAACATTTAAAAATCAGCATGTAATTTTTAAAAACTGCTTGCAGTATAGTAAAAAAGAGCAATGTCTTTCTTATTCAGATCAAATTTTTTTAAAAGGATCCTACAACGAAAACCATGATTAATACAGAATCATTGACAGCTTTTACCCTGGAAGTAAACCTAGACCAGGAAGTCCACTAGTGCCAACTTCTTATTGGAGGAGTAGTTGGGGGCGAGGGAGAGAGCAAAAAGAAATAAAATAAGATGTAAAGATCAATTTCTTAACAATAAATTACCAATATATTGGAGATATTTATTTAGGGAGAATCCATAAAATCTAAAAACAAATAAACTGATAAATGAATTTAATGTTGTGGGAAAGATCGATGTTTTAAAAATCCATTAGATTACCAAGTGCCAGCAAGAAATAACTAGAAAATATAAAAGATCAATAGGCAGAGTAGAAAACAGAAGAAAAGAAAAAAAAGAGTAAATTATGTTACATCTAAGTGTTATTCAAATCAATAAGTAATACAAACGACCCAACAGAATGAGCAGAAATACAAGGAAAACAAAAGCGCCGGAAGCGGATAAACAGAACTGTAACTCACTGCAACAGGTTACCGCCACCTCCAGGCAGCATCCGCAGGGAGAAGGACGGGACCCAGGGCGAGGCCAGTGGGTAGCAGGAGCTCGGAGGTGAGAGCCCTCCAGCCGCGGGGAGGCAGAGCCCAGGGGCGGCCATTTCAGACCTGAACCCAGGTGTGTCTCTCGCTGTTCCCATCCAGGACAACTTGAAGTTAGGGGTCCTTGCTAAGGGGGACGCTGATTGGCTCCGTGCTTTGTGACGTTCCGTGCACTCAAGGCTGGCAAACTGTCCAATCAGGCAAGGTGACATCCACAGTGCATCAGCACGCGGGGCCTGGACGTCACAATCTTCTCAGAATTTTGCCTGCAGAGTGAACTCCTGGGAGACAGCTCCGCCGCCAGGAGGCTCCCAAGCAAGTCGACCTCTGCAGCTCTCCACCTTCACTCACCGGGGACACTGGGCACCTCGGAAGCTGACAACCGCGACATGGTGAGTGTGTGGACCTGGTTGTACCGAGAGGTGAAAACGGAGCCGAAGGCCAGGAGGACACAGGCCTCCGGCATCTGCGGGCTCCATATTGGCGCTGGCACAGGGCTTCCCCTCGGTCCCCTCAGACCCGTGGGTTGGGGGCTTTACCGGCACCCAGGACCCCCGAGGTCCTGCCCCTTCCATGCTTGGGTGAGACTTCTCAGCCTCAGCCCAGAGTCATAGCAGGCCAGCTGTGTGGCAGTAGCTGCACGTCTCCCCCAATTGTGCAGTGGGGACTGGGTGGTCTCTAGGGAGAATGTGGGCTCTGTGTATGCGGTTCATGCAGGACAGGCGCTGTAGGTTCCTCCTTCCCTCCCCACAGGGACCTGGTTCCCCCGAGTTTTCTTAATATGTGGCCTGCAGGGTACTTTCCAGGGCATTGACCTCTTTACACAGCTGTTTCTAGGATGTCTCACTCCCTCATATGTTTCCAATATCACAGTAACATAGACTGAGTAAGGTAGAAACAGAAGTTTTATTTGGCTTGGGGTTTTCACCCAGGTTTTAGAGAAGCAGAAAGACCCTGTAATTTGGTACTTGGGCATCGTCTTAGCACTTATACTTTCTCTGTACAGGGTGCCATCTCTATTTGCACTTTCAAAATAGAAATTTTGACCACTCAAATTTATGTGTGTTTTAAAAATGATTTCTCTTGCATGAAAGTCTTCCAAATCCTGTAGATATGTCTAGTTTACTAAGTTATTTTGGATTTATATTTTAATATAGGAGTCTGTTTAGTTTTGCTTGTTTTACTTTTTTTCACGATTGTCAGAGTATGACACAATTTGTGTATCATCAAGGTATGAAAACTGATGTTTTGCTATGTGAGGGACGTTAAAAAGTTATGGACAATTCACATTATCTTTTGATTACATTTTTTCATAAACTTTCTGGAATCCTCTTGTACATATACATTGTGAAATGATTAAGACAATCTAACATATCCATCACATTACATCCCTATTTTATTAAAGAATATGGAAGATATTAGCAAGTTGTGAGTATGTGATATCATAATCAACTATTTACTGTGTTGAATATTAAGGTCTTGAGGTGTTAATTTTGTTAATTTATCTCATAGCTGCAAATGTGTGTTCAGCTAACATTTTCCCATGTCCTTCACTCTCAGCCCATGACAACCACCATTCTATTCTGCGATTAAGTGCCTTTTAAATAAATAAAAACAAAATGGTTCAGTGTTTGACAAACTGTGGTTCTCATACAATTCAGTGTCTCACAAACTGTGGTTCTCATACAATGTAGGGTTTACAAAGCCACTGATTTGTATCAGTTTTATTCATCTATCCTACACATCTCAAATGGTGATTTAAAATAGGTAAACAGTAAGTGTTTAATGAATAATATATTTTAATATGTAAATATCTAGGTCCAATTACATTAGAAAGATCCTCATTCTATTTTCACATGTAAAGCAAGATTGGGATGGACTGAATATGGGGCCACATAAACCCAGAGGCAGAGGGGAACCAGAAGGAGTGGAGAAACTTTTGCAAAATGAATTATTGGAAAGTATGCTGGACAAATAGCTCATTTACATGTTTTCTTACTAGTTTTAGAATGAGTATACTCTCTATGTTTTTCTTGGCAATCACAATATAATGTGACACACGTGTTGTGGCAATAGGACTCCATTCTAATGTTGATCCTACAAAGCTGTTTTACTGTTTCTTAGAATTAACACTGGATTCCACCTCACTTGCAATTTTCATTAGAGAGCTGCTATGGAAAATTTCTATACCTCTCAAGAAAGAGTAATACTGACATGTAAGGCCAGGTGCATCACACAAATCATCCCAATCAGGTTTCTCAATGCTTGATATAATCAGAAAACTGTGTTTTCTTAGCTTCTTGGTAAAGTTCACTCATAAACTCAGAAAGAATTTATTGAAAATATGTGTGTCTGTCCACGCCTGTAGTGCAACAAGTGTAGTCTATGAATTCAGTCCTGTATTTTAGGAGTTTATAGGATTATTGAATGAAGCAAGGAGCATAATAGATTTCTATTTAAAATGTATGATGGCTTTTGTACTTAAAATATGTTCTAGGTCTTTCATATCAGTTAATTGACATTAACTGTTATTTTGGATCCTTGGAACTGCATTATGGAATATTTTCCTTTCATGTTTCAAAGTAAATACCACAATTCTCAAAGATGGTTTTGTGATTCTGGTCATTGCTTACAACATGTTGCTGTGAAAATAATAGAATGGTTGCAATGTCATGGTTTTATTTATTGTAGGTTTGGGAGATTCCAAAATGGAGGAAAGAATAAGTTGAAATTCTACTGATTTTGCTCTTCATTGGAGCACTGCACAGCATAAAACCACTGCCCCTCCAAGCCTTCTTCAACCACACACCTCATTCTACAAGAGTCTTTTTTTTGCATTGTCTATAATTCCATTTATACAGAAGAGGCAAATATATATGGAGAGATAGCAGTTTATGACTTACATGGGTCTGCCGGGTAAAATTGGTATAATTGGAGAAAGACTTCAAAAATGCTTGTAAGAACTTTTGGAGTGATGGGACTTCCCTAAAACTGGATTGTGGTGGTGGTTTCCCACCGGTAACCATTTACCAAAAGTCATTGAACAGTATTGTTAGAATGTATGATTATTTTATGTATGTGATATACACAAATTTTAATTTCAATCTAAAAATTAAAACAAATGTATGCACAGTCTTTTTACTTTTAACAGAAGAAAAAATAATCAATGTTTTAATTCTATCTAGACAAGTAGTATAAAATATCAAATCATATTATATAATATATATAAATAATATCTGACAATAATACTAACACTACTACTAGATATGTGCTGTGTATATGATAATTTGCTTGATCCAACCTACCTGTGAAGTAAAATAATCATCTTCATTTTACATTAGAAGGGCACTTATCATGGTTTTATATTTTGCCTAAGATAACACAAATTGTAGTTGGTAGAGGTACAATTTGATTTTTTTTTTTGACAGGCAGTGTTAGACAGTGAGAGAGAGAGACAGAGAGAAAGGTCTGCCTTCCATTGGTTTATTCCCCTAATGGCCACAATGACTGGTCCTGTGCTGATCCAAAGCCAGGAGCTGGGTGCTTCCTCCCAGTCTCCCATGCAGGTGCAGGGACCCAAGCACTTGGGCCATCCTCCAATGCCCTCCCAGGCCACAGCAGAGAGCTGGACTGGAAAAGGAGCAACCGGGGCTAGTATCTGGCACCACAACTGGGACTAGAACCTGGGGTGCCAGCACCGCAGGCAGAGGATTAGCCAATTGAGCCACAGCATCAGCCAGTAGAGGTAGAATTTGAATCCTAACAACCTCTAGAGTCTGGCTGGCAATATCTGATAGGATGATACCATGGATTTGCCATGGATTCTTCTACCTCAGAGCTTTTGCCCATTCTGTTTCCTTTAGAAGAACACACTTACACCCTTTTCTTCCTGTAATAACTCTTATTCATTTTTTGAAGTGGAGCATAACTGTTTTCTGGAGTCTATTTTTACCCTCTTTTTTATTTTTTATTTAGTAAATATAAATTTGCAAAGTACAGTTAATGGATTACAATGGCTTCCCCCCCCCATAATTTTCCTCCCACTCACACCCCTCCCATCTCCCACTCCCTCTCCCATTCCATTCACATCAAGATTCATTTTCAATATCTTTATATACAGAAGATCAATTCAGTATATATTTTTTTTGTTTTTTTTATTTAGTAAATATAAATTTTCAAAGTACAGTTAATGGATTACAGTGCCTCACCCCCCATAATTTCACTCCCACTCACACCCCTCCCATCTCCAACTTCTTCTCCCATTCCATTCACATCAAGATTCATTTTCAATTATCTTTATATACAGAAGATCAATTCAGTATATATTAAGGAAATATTTCATCAGTTTTCACCCACACAGAAACACAAAGTGTAAAATACTGTTTCAGTAATAGTCATAGCATTACTTCACATTGGACAACACACTAAGGACAGATCTCACATGAGAAGTAAGTACACAGTGACTCCTGTTGTTGACTTAACAGTTTGACACTCTTGTTTATGGCGTCAGTAATCTCCCTAGGCTCTTGTCATGAGCTGCCAAGGCTATGGAAGCCTTTTGAGTACACCGACTTTGATCTTATTCTGACAGGGTCATAGTCAAAGTGGAAGTTCTCTCCTCCCTTCAGAGAAAGGTACCTACTTCTTTGATGGCCCTGTTCTTTCCACTGAGATCTCACTCGCAGAGATCTTCCATTTAGGTCTTCTTTTTTTTTTCCAGGGTGTCTTGGATTTCCATGCCTAAAATATTCTCATGGGCTCTTCAGCCAGATCAGCATACCTTAAAGGCTGATTCTGAGGCCAGAGTGCTATTTAGGACATCTGCCATTCTATGAGTCTACTGTGTATCCTGCTTCCCATGATGGATCGTTCTCTCCCTTTTTGACTCTATCAACTAGTATTAGCAAACACTAGACTTGTTTGTGTGATCCTTTTGACTCTTAGACCTATCAGTGTGATCAATAGTGAACTGAAATTGATCACTTGGACTAGTGAGATGGCATTGGTACATGCCGCAATCCCCCTGACATGATTCTAACTCTACCATTTGGGGCAAGTCCGATTGAGCATGTCCCAAATTGTACATCTCCTCCCTCTCTTATTCCCACTCTTACATTTGACAGGGATCACTTTTCAGTTAAAATTTAAACACCTAAGAATAATTGTGTGTTAATTACAGAGTTCAACGAATAGTACTAGAACAAATCAAAGAGAAAATACTAAAATGGATATAGTATTACATTGTACATCAACAGTCAGGACAAGAGCTGATCAAGTCATTGTTTCTCATAGTGTCCATTTCACTTCAACAGGTTTCCCCTTTGGTGCTCACTTAGTTGTCGCCGATCAGGGAGAACATATGATATTTGTCCCTTTGGGACTGGCTTAATTCACTCAGCATAATGTTTTCCAGATTCCTCTATCTTGTTGCAAATGACCGGGTTTCATTGTTTTTGACTGCTGTATAGTATTCTATAGGGTACATGTCCCATAATTTCTTTATCCGGTCTACTCTTGATGGGCATTTGGGTTGATTCCAGGTCTTAGCTATTGTGAATTGAGCTGCAATAAACATTAATGTGCAGACAGCTTTTTTGTTTGCCAATTTAATTTCCTTTGGGTAAATTCCAAGGAGTGGGATGGCTGGGTTGAATGGTAGGGTCATATTCAGGTTTCTGAGGAATCTCCAGACTGACTTCCATAGTGGCTTGACCAGTTTGCATTCCCACCAACAGTGGGTTAGTGTCCCTTTTTCCCCACATCCTCTCCAGCATCTGTTGTTGGTAGATTTCTGAATGTGAGCCATTCTAACCGGGGTGAGGTGAAACCTCATTGTGGTTTTGATTTGCATTTCCCTGATTGCTAGTGACCTTGAACATTTTTTCATGTGCCTGTTGGCCATTTGGATTTCCTCTTTTGAAAAAATCTGTTTTTGTGACCACATAATTGATGTTTATGACAACAGTATGTTTTATTTTACATGACAATGCATGAAAATATCACAGTGATTTTAGGACATCATGATTTATTATAACATAATAGTGGCTTCTTACATCATAATATTAGTTGTTAAAAGCCAATTGATGAGGGGCCGGCGCCACGGCTCACTAGGCTAATCCTCTGCCTGCGGCACCGGCACACCGGGTTCTAGTCCCGGTCGGGGCGCCGGATTCTGTCCCGGTTGCCCTTCTTCCAGGCCAGCTCTCTGCTGTGGCCAGGGAGTGCAGTGGAGGATGGCCCAGGTGCTTGGGCCCTGCACCCCATGGGAGACCAGGAAAAGCACCTGGCTCCTGGCTCCTGCCATCGGATCAGCGCGGTGAGCCGGCCGCAGCGCGCCCGCCGCGGCGGCCATTGGAGGGTGAACCAACGGCAAAGGAAAGACCTTTCTCTCTGTTTCTCTCTCTCACTGTCCACTCTGCCTGTCAAAAAAAAAAATTAAAAAAAAAAGCCAATTGATGACAAAATGATTGATTTATAACATCAAATGTTAGATTTATGTCATAGAAATGTTTCATGACATGACACATGATTATGACATCATGATGCTGTTTTATGTGATTATTATTGATCATGAAGTCACAAACGCAGACCAATAACCTCAGAATTGGTTATGACATGACAGAGATAGGTTTTTGTTTTCACAATGGTGACATGTTAGAAATCAATTGTTTATGACATCACAATGGATTTTGGAGCTAAAAATTAAGTTTTGCTATCACAATGGTAGTTTATAATATCACAATTTTGTTAATAGCATCGAAATTGAATATGACAAAATAAGGGTGGATATATAACAATATTAGGTTTATGACATAACATTTTATGACTTCGCATTGCTTATTTTTTAAATTTATTTATTTGACAGAGTTAGACATTTAGAGAGACAGAGAGAAAGGTCTTCCTTCCATTGGTTCACTCCCCAAATGGCGGCTATGGCCAGAGCTACACCGATCTGAAGCCAGGAACCAGGTGCTTCTTCCTGGGCTCCCACATGGGTGCAGACGCCCAAGCACTTGGGCCATCCTCCACTGCCTTCCCGGGCCACAGCAGAGAGCTGGACTGGAAGAGGAGTAACTGGGACTAGAACCCAGTGTCCATATGGGATGCTGGCACCGGAAGCAGAGGATTAACCAAGTGAGCCACAGCGCCAGCCCCATGACATAACATTTCATGAGTTCACATTGCTTATGACATCACAATGGATAGTTTTGAAATCACAATTGATTATGACACCACAGTGTTAGTTTATGGCATCACAATAGATTTTGGCATTGTAATCTTTTGTGACATCACAAGTGATTATAACATATCATTGCTCACTGACATGACAAAAGGTTTGACATAATATTTTTAAGGTTTCACAATTGCTTAAATATCACAATTGTAGTTTATGACACCACAATTAATTATGAAAACGAAGATTGTTTTATCACATTGCAATGGTCTATGTATGACATCAAAAAGTTTTATGGCATCATAATTATGAAACCACAATAGTTGTTTATGACATTCCAAATGATTGTGACATAACTATGGTAGATTTATGAGATCACAGTGAATTATATGTCTGCACAACCAATTCTGTTCCAACAATGGTTACTTCATGTCATCACAATTCATTTTATGACTTCACAATTGATGTTGACATCACATTTCTAGATTTGTGATCTCAAAATTTCTGTTTGTAATACTAAAATGGTCTTATTAATATCACAAGTGACTATGATATCACTATTTCAGATTATGACATCACAAATGTGGTTCCCTACATAATAATTTATTGTCATGTACAATGTAGGTTGATGATATCAAAACCATGGCTTAGTACATCAACATTTATTATGAGAAACAACAGGGTTGTATATGACATCAAACTAATTGTAACTCACTATGGTGGTTTATGGCATCTCAGTCATTGTTTATATTCACAATTTATTGTGAGAACACAATGGTTGGTGTATGAAATCACAATGTAGGTTTATGGCATCACAATGTTGGTTTACAGCATCACAATCACTTATTATGACATGATGCCAGTTTAAACACTAGATCATAATATCAGAATGCTGGCTTTATAAATATTACAATGGGTTTCATTACTTCACAATTGATTTTGCCCATTAAACGGTAGAATTAAGACATCACAGTGGTTATCCGGATATCACAATTATGACATCATAATTGCTTTCATGTCATAATGATGGAAGATTCATGACAGTTATATTATCACAATGATGTTTTATGTCAGCACAATTGATTAAGTCAAAACCATGCCAGATTTAGAATATAACAATGATAAACTTTGACATCACAATGGATTTTATCACTCACATTGAATATGATATCACAATTGCTTTTAAGGAATCATAATTCATCATTATATCACAATGGATGTTTTGGACATCACAGTTGATTGAGATAACATTACAGTAGCTTTATGACATCATAATGGTGGTCAATAATATCACATTAGGTTTAGGATGTCACAATTGACATGATAATGATACAATGGTGGTTTAGGACATCATAATTGACTATGACAACACAGAAGTTGGTTTCTGACATCACAGTGATAAAATGTTAGTATAATAATGGTAGTTAATATCACAATTGATAATGTCAGCACTATTTGATTTATAGTAACAGGATGTGGATTTATGACGTAATAGCTGCTTTTAATAATAAAATGTTTTGGTTATGACACCTTAATGGTTGTCTTATGAGATCACAATGGTGGTTAATGACAACACAAGGTTTTTTGTTATCATCACGATTCATTGTCATTGCAATGTGGTCTATGACATCACAGTTGAACATGATGCCACAACAAAGGTTTATGGCATCATAATTGATTATGACACCACAGAAATAGTTCATGACATCACAATGTTTGTTTATGACATCTAAATATATATTTATGACATCAAAATTGGTTACAAAATCACAACAGTTTAATAACACCACGATGGATGGCACCAAAGTGGTGGTTTATAATGTTGCTATTGATCATTACAACACAAATGAATGAAGAACATTCCAATAGATTGTTGATTTAAAAATTGTTTAGGAAAACACAAATGTTCTCAAAATACAACAAAAGGGTAGGCTCATGATATATAAATTTTGGTTTATGACATCATAATATTTTTTATGACATGACAAATGATTGACACCACAAAGTATTTTGCCACCAATGGTGTCTGGGGATATCCCAAGTGATTATGAACAGATAATGATTGGTTTATGAAATCAAAATTGAAGCCTTGTGACAATTCAATGGTGTTTCCTCTGGATATTAACAAAACAGATGTCATGCATTTACCATGTTCAAGTAAAGTTAATGTAGAGTACCATACTGCCCTCCCTTCTGTTTTCCATCAAACTCCTCCCTCCTTCCCCTGTCTTCTTACATCAGCTTTTGCAAATACAGAATCTTAAACCATTCTATATTCACAGGCTTCATTTATGGCTAGCCATAATATTCAACAATAAAAAGTGAGGAGACTAAGGACATTAATAGTAAGAACAAGTACTAAAAATGGCAATTATATCACAAAGCGTCCATATCATTCCTACATTTTTTTGTATTCTATCTTAGTTGCAAAGATCAGGGAAAATATGATATTTGCCTTTTTGGGATTGCTAATGTCCCTATACACAATGGTTTCCAGTTGCATCTGCATCCATTTTGTTATAAAAGCCAGGATTTCATTGTTTCTATGGCTGAGTAGCATTTCATAACATGTGTGTATCATATTTTATTTTTCCATTCATCAGTTGAATTGATTCCATGTCTTAACTATTGTTAGCTGACCTGTCATAAACATGGAGATACAAATAATTCTTTCATATGTCGTTTTCATTTTCATTTTATTTGAGTAAATTCCAAGGAGTGGGATGGCTGGGTCATATGGATGATTTATTTTCACATTCCTGAGGAATCAACATACTCTGTTCCATAATGGTTGAACTAATTGGCATTCCCGGCAACCTTCAATCATGGTACATTTTTGGCCACATCCTCTCCATAATTTATTTTTTTTTATTTCTGTACGATAACCATTACAAGGTGGTATCTCTTTGTGCTTTTATTTACATTCCTAAGATGGAAAATTACCCTGGGATTCTTTTCATGTGTCTGTTGGCCACTTGAATTTCATCATTTGAAAAATTCATGTTCATGTCCTTTGCCCAATCCAGTTATTAACTGGATTGTTTGACTTTTTTGTGGTTGTTGAGTTTCTTGAGCTCTTAATATATCCTGGACATTGAAGCCAGTGCTGTGGCACAGTGGGCTAGAGCCCAGCCTGCAGCACCGGCATCCCATATGGGCACCAGTTGAAGTCCCGGCTGCTCCACTTCTGATTCAGCTCTCTGCTGTGGCCTGGGAAAGCAGTGGAAGATGGCCCAGGTCCTTGGGCCCCTGCACCCACATGGGAGACCTGGAAGAAACTCTTGGCTCCTGGCTTCAGAACAGCTCAGCTCTGGCCATTGTGGTCCTTTGGGGAGTGACCCAGTGGATTGAAGACCGACCTCCCCATCCCAGCTCTACTACTGTATGTAACTCTGTATTTCAAATAAATAAAATAAATCTTTGAAAAATATATAGCCTGGATATTATTCCTTTATCAGTTGTATAGCTTGCAAATACTTTCTCACAGTCTGTGGATTGTCTCTTCATTTTCTTGAGTGTTATCTTTGAAATTCAGAAGATGCTTAGATTGATGCAATCCCATTTTCTCTATATTTACGTTTATTGCCTGGGCTTCTAGAGTCTTTTACAATAATGATTTGCCTGTACCATTGTCTTGTAGTTTTCCCAATGCTTTCCTTTAGTAACTTGAAGGTATTGGGTCATTGATTTGGATCCTTGATCCATTTTCATTGATTTTGCATAAGATGTATGTCAGGAGTCTTGTTTCATGCTTCTTCATGTTGAGATCCAATTTTCCTGGCACCATTTGTTGAAGAGAATATATTATATATTTTCTCCAGAGATTGATTTTAACTCCCTTATCAAAGATTGGTTATAGATGCATGGATTGATTTCTGGGGTCTCTGTTCTGTTCCATTGATCTCTATGTCTATTTTTGTGCCAGTACCAGGCTGTTTTGATTATAACTGTCCTGTAGTATGACTTGAAATCCTCTGATATTGTGATGTCTCTGGGTTTGTTTTTGCTGTTTAGGATTGCTTCAGGGGTTGGCACTGTGGCGCTTTAGGTTAATCCTCCACTTGCGGTGCTGGCATCCCATATGGGTGCCGGTTCTAGTCCTGGCTGCTCCTCTTCCAATCCAGTTCTCTGCTGTGGCCTGGGGAAACAGTAGAAGATGGCTTAACTCCTAGGGCCCCTGCACCTACATGGGAGACCAGGAAGAATCACCTGGCTCCTGGCTTCAGTTCGGCACAGCTCTGGCTGTTGCCGCCATTTTGGTGTGAACCAATGAAGGAAGACCTTTCTCTTTGTCTCTCTCTCTCTGTCTGTCTGTAACTCTACTGCTCAAATAAATTAAATAAAATCTTTTAAAAAATTGTTTCAGCTATTTAGAGTCTTCTCTGTTTCATATGAATTCTAGAAACATTTTTTCCTAAGTCAGAGAAGAATGTCACTGGCATTTTGATTGGGATCATAGTGAGTACTATGAACATTTTCATGATATTAATTCTCCCAATCCATGAACATAGAGCATATTTTTGCTTTTGTTTTATCTGTTATTTCTTTTGTTAATGTTTTTTTTAATTTTTCATTGTGGATATTTTTCACATCCTTGGTTTCATTTATATGGCTTGTTTGTACAAATATATATATATATTTATGTTATTACCATATATATATGTGATTGATTTTTGTATGTCGATTTTATATCATGCAACATTACCAAGCTCTCTTTTTATTAGTGGACTTTTTTATATTGAATAGTAGAGAATTTTGGTTCCCCTACACATAGGATCATGTCATCCACTGACAGTGATAATTTGAATTCCTCTTTCCATTTTGTATTCCCTTGATTTCTTTTTCTTCTCTAATGTCTCTGGCTAAACCTTCAAGAACTATATTGACTGTGGATATAGTTGTATGGTTCTGGATGTTAGTGGAAATTTTTCTAACTTTTCTTCATTCAATAAGATGCTGGCTGCGTATTTGTCATGGATTGCCTTGATTGTGTTGTGGAATGTTCCTGCTGTATTCAATTTGCTTCAGGTTACAATCATGGAAGAATGTTATATTTATTCAAATATTTTTTCTGCCCTTATTGAGATGATCATATGATTCTTATTCTTCAATTTGTTAATGTGATATATCACACTTATTTATTAGTGTATGTAGAACCATCCCTGCAAATAAAGGTTAAATCCCACTTGGTCAAGGTGAATGATCTGCTGGTTGTTTTTATTCAGTTAGTTAGTACTTTGTTGTGGATGTTTGCATCTATGCTCATCAGGGATACTGGTCTATAATTTTCTTTGTTGCATCTATTTATGGTTTTGGAATTAAGGTAATGTTGGCCTCCAGGAAAGAGTTGGGAGATTTCCCTCCCCTTAAATTGATTTGAATACTTTGATAATAATTGGATAAATCATTTATTTAAAGGTTTCGTAGAATTCAGCAGTGACAACATCCAGTCCTGGGCTTTCTTTCTTTTTATTTTATTTTTTTAATTTTTTAGGCCAGCGCCATGGCTCACTAGGATAATCCTCTGCCTTGCGGCCCCGGCACACCGGGTTCTAGTCCCGCTCAGGGCGCCGGATTCTGTCCCAGTTGCCCCTCTTCCAGGCCAGCCCTCTGCTGTGGCCAGGGAGTGCAGTGGAGGATTGCCCAAATACTTGGGCCCTGCACCCCATGGGAGACCAGGATAAGTACCTGGCTCCTGCCATCGTATCAGCACGGTGCGCCGGCCGCAGCGTGCCAGCCGCGGCGGCCATTGGAGGGTGAACCAATGGCAAAGGAAGACCTTTCTCTCTGTCTCTCTCTCACTGTCCACTCTGCCTATCAAAAAATGAAAAAAAAAATTTTAAGATTTATCTACTTATTTGAAATTGAGAGTTACAGAGAGAGAGGAAAGGCAGAGGGGGGAGGTCCTCCATCCAATGGTTTACTCTCAAGATGGCTACAATGGCCAGCACTGCACTGATCCAAAGCCAGGAACCAGGAGCCTCTTCCAGACTTCCCACATGGGTGCATGGGCCCAAGGACCTGGGCCATCTTCCACTGCCTTCCCAGGCCACAGCAGAGAGCTAGATTGGAAGTGGAGTAGCTGGGTCTTAAACTGGCACCCTTATTGGATGCTGGCACCTCAGGCCAGGGCATTAACCCACTGCACCACAGCACCGGTCCCCTGGGCATTTCTTTCTTAGAAGTATCTTTATTACTGATTCAATCTGTCTTGGATATTTGTCTGTTTAGGTTTTCTATCTCTTCATTAATCAATTTTGGTAGATTGTGCATATCCAAAAATATATACCTTCCATTTATTTGAGATTTTCCGATTTGTTGGCATAGAGCAATTTCAATTTTATTTCTTTTTATTTTGCTTTATTTCATTTCTAATTTTAATTACTTTTCTTCCTGCTAATTATGATTTGTTTTGTTATTATATCTCTAGGGCCTTGACATGTATTGTTAGACCATTTATTTGATGCCTTTAAAATTTCTTGATGTTGTTAATAATTGCTATAAACATCCTTCTTAACATGGCTTTTGCTGTATCCCATAAGTTTTGATATGTTGTGTTGTCATCTTCATTCATTTCCAAGATATTTTTCTCTTATTTCTTCTATGCCCCACTGTATATTATAAGCTTGTTGTTCAGTCTCCATATGATTGCATATTTTCTATATTGTTGATTTCCAGCTCCAATACATTGTGTTCAAAAAAAGATAAATAGTATGATTTCAATAATTTTGAATTTGCTAAGACTTGCCTTATGGCCTAATATATGTTCTGTCCTAGAGAAATTCTCATGCACTGACAAAAAGAATACATGTTCTGCAGATGTGGGTGAAACATTCTGTATATACATTTATGTCCACTTGACCCATAGTATAGATGAATTATGTTGATTATTTGTTGATTTTATCTCTAGTTGATCTGCACATTGATGAAAATAAGATGTTGAAGTCCCTCATTATTGTATCGGAGCCTATGTGTCTCTTTAGAACTATTAACATTTGTTTTAAATAGGCATGCATGCTGGAATTGTGTGCATATACATTTTCCATAGTCACATCTTCCTGTACAATTGATCATTTAATCACTACATACTTTTTTTTCTTTTAGCAGTTTTTTCATTAAATTCTATCTCTTTCTGATAATAAGGTGGTTACATCTTCTGTTTTTGATTTCCCTTAGCATGGGATATCTTTTCCATTCTTTCACTTTGATTCTGTGGGTATCTTTTCCCACAGAAAAGGGTTGAAAGCTATGTCTAGGATTAGGGTAAGAGCTAGAGCTAGAATTATGAATAGGATTAAGGCTATTCTAAGGTTATCATTCACACTATGTTTTGGGCTAGTATTGGGTAAAGCTTAGCATTACTTCTATCCGTAGGCCTATTGTTAAGTTTAGAGCTAGTGATAGGGCTATGACTAATTTTAAGTTTCAGGCTAGATCTTGGGTTACCGTTAGTATTACAGTTAGAGGTAGAGTTAGATTTGTTGTTGAGATGAGATATAGAGGAAAGATTAGAACTACTGTTAGTTTTAGGGTTAAGCTTAGGTTAATGTGTAGGCTAGGGTTAGGGTTAAGTTTAGGGTAAGGTGTAGAGTTAGAGCTACTATTAATATTAGGATGCAGTTTGCATCCATGTTATGGTTAGGGCTATACTTATTAGGGTTAGGGCTTGGGCTATGGTTTGGTTAAGTGTTAGGGTGATGACTCGTGCTAAGGTTAGGATTAGTTTTCTGGTTAGGGTTACTACTGTGGTTTTGGTTTTTTTTATAATTATTTATTTATTTGAAAGTCAGAGTTACACAGAAAGAGGAGAGTCAGAGAGAGAGAGAGAGAGAAGGTCTTCCATCCAATGGTTCACTCCCCAATTGGCCACAATGGCCAAAGCTGCGCCGATCTGAAGCCAGGATCCAGGAGGTTCTTCCAGGTGTCCCATGTAGGTACAGGGGCCAAAGGACTTGAACCATCTTCTACTGCCTTCTCAGGCCATGAGCTGGATCGGAAGAGGAGTAGCCGGGTGCCAAACCAGATACCAGCATTTCAGGCCAAGATGTTAACCTGCTGTACCACGGTGCCAGCCCCTGTGGTTTGTGTTTTGCCTAGGTTTTCTGCCACAGTTGGACAGGACTGAGATTAGGATTAATGCTAGAATTAGGGCCCTGGCTTGTGTTAAGTTTAGAGTAAATGATAGATTTACGGACTGTGTGTGGATTAGGACTACAGTTAGGATTAGGCTAATTTCAAGGCAGTTGCCTAGCATTGCTGTTAGAGTCAGGGTTTGGGTAAAATTAGCCCTACGTCTATAGAATTAGCCCTAGGACTTGATGAGGTATAAAGCTAAGCTAGGTTCTTTTTTTAAAATTATGGCTAGAATTAGTTAGGGCCATGGTTAGGTTAGTGTTAGATGTAGGCATAGGGTTATTTTAGGTTTTAGGCTAAGCCATGGGTCAGTATTTTAGGGTTAGGAGTATGGTCTGTGTTATTACTACATTTTGATTTAAGATAAGGCCCAAGTTTAGTACTATATTTATTGCTGGGGGTAGAGTTGAATTTTTTTATAAGTTTAATTAAGTAATTTATTTATTTGAAAGGTAGAGTCACAGACACAGAGATGGAGAGACAAATGTCTTCCATCTGCTGGTTCATTCCCTAAATGGCCACAACCCTTGAGGTGAGCTGATCCAAAGCCAGAAGCTAGGAGCTTCCCGTGGGTCTCCCATGTGAGTATAGCAGCCCAAGGACTTGGGCCATCTTTACTACTTTTCCAGACCATACCAGAGAGCTGGATCAGAAGAGTAGCAGCCAGGACTAGAACTGGTACCCATATGGGATACCAGCAACACACGTGGAGGCTACACAAAAATGTTGGCCCCTAGAGTGGGATTTTCAGTTATGGTTAGTGCTAGAGCTTTATATTTAGGGCTAGGGTTAGGGTTAGAATTAGTTCTAAAGGAAGGGTGTGGGGAGCAACTCGGACTAGACTAAGTTACTGGAATTAAGACTTATTCTATGCATCTGCTCTCCCACAATATGGTGCTGAGAAGGGAGAAACAGCTTCTACACAGCTGCCTCCAGTTCAACCAATAAACTGTAGGACCTACTCCTGATTGGAGGAGAGCAGCGTACTCAGCATGTGGGTAGCAGAGTTGGGATTGGTGGAAGAGGACTATAAAGGAGGAGAGAGACAACATGCACCAGGAACATCTAAGAGGAACATCTATCTGAAGGAACACCTGTGCAGCCCCCGAGAGAGCCGGCCGGCGGTGTGCCGCTCCCCTGCGGAAGTGGGGAAAGTGGCCAGGGGGAACCGCCCTTCCACGGAGGTGGAAGGGACAGTAGCCAACCCGGGAAGAACCAGCAGCAAACCCGGGGAGGGCCGAGCAGACGAAAGAACAGCGCAGGGTCCTGTGTCGTTCCTCCACGAAGAGGGGGAGTGACATAATGGTGCCGTGACTCGGATATGAAGCCTAGGCAGGGTTTAGTGTCGTTCCTCCACGAAGACGGGGAGCGACAGAAGGGTAAAGTTAGTCCTTCTGTTATTGCTAGTGTTTGAACTAAGTTTATGATTAGGTTTACTGCTATCATGGGATTAGAGTAGAGTTAGGCCTAGAGGTAGGATTAGGGTAAATGTTATGGATAGGATTGGGTTTAGGGATAGATTTTTTTTTTTTTTGGTATGGGTAGGATTTTGGTTACTGTTATTGTTATGATTAGGGTTAGGATTATGTTTAATGTTAGCACTGGTATTATGACTCAGGCTAGGATTATTTGGGGGGGGTTGGAGTAGGGCATTGTTGTAGTTAGTGTTAGAGTTATGCTTTGCATTAGCATTAGGAATTGGACTAGTGTTAATTTTTAAATAACTGCTATAACCATGATTAGTAATATGACATGGTATAGTGTTATATTTAAGTTTGTAATAGAGTTAAGACTAGGGTTGTGGCTATTCCTAGTGTTAGAGTTTAGTATTAGGATTAGGGTTACATTTAATGGTAGATCCTAAAGTACCTTTAGAGTGAGAGTTACTTTTTGATCTGAGGAAGTAGCAGTGTTAAGGTCAGGGCCAGAAGCTAGTCTAGTTAGGTTTATGGTTACATATTTATTGGGAAGGGATAGGGATATGCCTAGAGCTAGGGTTAGGATTCAATTGCAGTTATTGAGGGTGAGAGCTAGGCCTGGAATGAGGTTTTGGGCTAGGTTGGACTGGCCTGTTCTTAGCCTGTGTTCAGGGTTAGAGTTAGAATAGCATTATAGGGTTAGAGTTAGGATCTTCGGTAGGTCTATATTTAGACTTGGGTTTAGTGAAATGGCTGGGGCTAGGTTTAGGATTAGGTTTATGGCTAGGGTGATAGCAAGGTGTAGGGTTAGTGCTAGGGTTTGGTCTAGGGCTATGGTTGGGAGTAGAATTGTACCTAGAGTTATGTTTACAGTTATAGATAGGTTGAAGGTCAAGCAGTGTTTAGAGGTAGGAGAGGGCTCAGGTTAGGACTAGGTTTAAGGGTAGAGCTGGAGTTACAATTATAACTACATTTGAGTTCAGGGTTAGAGCTAGGGTTATAGTCAGGTTAGGTTAGAGTTATGGCTTAGATTATCTTAATGGCTAAGTGTAGATGTAGGGGTAGGTTTAATGCTGCTGTTTGGTTTAATGTTGGGATTAGTAGAGGACCAGGTTTAGCATTAAGATTAGGGCTAGTTTTAGGGTTATGGCTCCAGATAGCTAGGGTTTGAATTACTGTTAAGTCCAGACTTATGCTTTGCATCAGGGCAAGTGTTAGGGCTTGATCTGTTTAGGTGTAGTGCAAGAGCTACAATTAGTGTTATCACAGGATTTAGGCTACAATTAGAGTTAGAACTAGTGCTAAGTTTACAGTTAGGTTTCTGATTAGAGTTGCAATTACTCTTAGGTTTGGGGTTAGGTTTCGGTTAGAAGCAAACTTAGGAATAGGGTTAGAATTAGTGTTTTCATTTGGGACAAGACTTATGTAAAGTTTAGAGTAAATGTTTATTAAGTTAGATATTTTTTGAGGCTCAGAGCTAGTGTTAGGTTTAGGTTTATGTCTATGGCCTGGTGTTGTATTATTGTTATGCTTGGAGTTAGGCCTAGGGTTAGCAATATGGATTGAATTTTGGTGAGGTTTAAGGCTAGGGATATGTTTATGGTTATAGTTAGAATTAGTGTTAGGACATGGGTAGAACTATAACTAGATTTAATTTTAGGGTTAGTGTGAAGGCTATGATTATTGTTGAATCTAGGTTTAAGACTAGGATTAGGGCTGCATCTAGGGTTAGCTTTACCATTATGTGTAAGGTTAGGGTGATTATTAGTTTAAGAGTTGGGGCCAGGGCTGTGATAGGGTCTAATGTTAGCTGTAGAGCCAGGACTATATTTTGATTAAGGCTATATTTTGGTTTCAATTTTGACCTACAGTTAGGATTAGGCCTAGAGTTAGGTCTAGGTTTACATTTAGGTATAGGGATAGCATTAGGGTTTTTTTATGTTTAAAGGAATGGATAGGCTACTATCAGGTTTAGGGTTAGGATTAGGATTAGTTCTAGAGTGAGGGTTAGAGTTATGAATAAATACAGAGTTAGAGGTAGGGTTAGAGCTATTCTTAGGAATAATGTTATGGTTGTATCAGGGCTCATTTTAGGTATTTATCTATATTTAGTGTTACATCTAGGACTATGGTTAGGCTAAAGGGTTTGGGATTCAGGCTAATGTTAGGATTAGAACAAGCTCTAAGCTTAGGCTTATGTTATGGATTACTGAAAGATTATGCTTAGGACTATAATAGGGTTAGGTTTATAGTTCAACTTAGCTCTAGGTTTAGTGTTGGTACTATCATTAAGGACTGGGCTCTAACACAGCAAGGGTTAGGCTTAGAGATTGTATGATGGCTAGGGCTAAGGTTAACTTTAGAGCTAGGTTGAGGGTCTGGTCTAAGGTTAGGTTCCAGTTAGGGCTATTGCTAGAAAAAGCCATAAGTTTAGGGCTTTTATGTGGTTTAAAACTACAGAAAAGTTTATTATTATGGACTTAATTAGGGATATCATCATGCATAAAAATATGGTTACATTTACATTTTGGGTTAGTGATAGGACTATGACTAAATCTATGGGTAATTGTTGGACTCTGCTTAGTGTTAAAGCTCAGACTAGATCTTGGGTTATAGTGTTTATTACAGTGAGGTTTAGAGCTATGTTTATATTTAGGTTTAGGTGCTAGGGATAGAGTTAATGCTAGAATTAATGTTTAAATTAGGGTTAGGGTTAGTACTAAAATTAGGAAGAGTACTAGGGTCAAAATTAGATGTAGGGTTAAGCTTAATGTTAGGGCTAGGGAAGGAGTAAGAGTAGTCTTCCTGGCTGGCACTGTGGCTCAATAGGCTAATCCTCTGTGGTGCCAGCACCCCAGGTTCTAGTCCCAGTTGGGGTGCTGGATTCTGTTCCAGTTGTCCCTCTTCCAGTCCAGCTCTCTGCTATGGTCCAGGAGTGCAGTGGAGGATGGCCCAAGTCCTTGGGTCCTGCACCCTCATGGGAGACCAGGAGAAGCACCTGGCTCCTGGCTTCGGATCAGCACGGTGCACCAGCTGCCGCATGCCGGCCACAGCAGCCATTGGAGGGTGAACCAATGGTAAAGGAAGACCTTTCTCTCTGTCTCTCTCTCTCTCTCTCACTGTCCACTCTGCCTTTCAAAAATAAAAAAAATTAAAAAGAGTATTCTTCCTGTCATTGCTAAGGTTCTGGCTAAAGCTATGTTTAGGTTTATTGCTAGAATAGGGATAGAGCCAGGGTTAGGTTTAAGTGCTAAGATTAGAGTAAGGGCTAGGGTTGGGTTATGGTTAGGTCTAGTTTTTGAACTAGGCATGGCATTTGGGTAGGGTTAGGATTAGGCAGAGGGATAGGTTCAAAGCTCTGTTAGGTTTAGTGTTAGGGTTATAGTTTTATGGTCAAAATTGTGTTGGGGTTAGGTTGATGATATTTGGGGCTAGACTCATGTCTAGAGCTACAGTTAGGATTAGGGCTAGGGCTATGGTTAGTTTTAGTGTTACGGTTGGGGTAGTACTAGGTTTACATTTAGGCTTATGGTTAGTGTTATGACTAGGGTTAGGGTTATGTCAAAGATTAGAATCAGGATTTGTCTTAGAGTTAGTGTTAACATTAGGACCTGGGCTAGGGTTAGAGTTAGAGTTAAATTTGGTTAGTATTATATTGTGGATTGGATTAGTTTGAGTGCTAGGTCAATAGCTACATTTAGGGCTATGGTTGGCTTAAATTTAGGGCTTAAATTACATAGAAGACATAGACTAGGATCAGTGGTAGAGCAAGCATTACATTTAGGGATAGGGTGTAAACTATGGATAGGTTTTGGTCTAGTTTTGGTCTTGTTTATAGTACTGTTAGTATGAGGATAGGACTAGGTTTAGTATTAGATATATATTTAGCATTAGAGCCATGGCCAAGGCTAGAGTTAGAGCTTGGATTAGGGTTGTTTCTAATTATGGTTAGAACTATTGAAATCACCAAGTGTATTGTTAAGTTTAGAGTAGAGCTATGGCTATGGTTATATTTATGAGAATGGGTAGCATTAGTGGTAGGGCTAGAGTAAACATTAGAAAATTCTTGCCAGTGTTTGTTTTTGTTATTTTTTGGGTTAGGTCCTGGGCTTGGGTAAACCTAGGGTTAAAATTGAGTGTAGATTTAGGATTATAATGTTGAGTAGGTTTGGGGCCCAGCCTAAGTTTCAGGTTAGGTTATACTTAGGGATAAGATAGGCTTAGGGTTACAATTAATGTTAGGGTTAGAATTAGAGATTAGATTAGTGTTAGGGAAGGGGTTAGTGTTAGGTTTATGAGTAAGGCTTTGCCTAGGTTATGGTTGGAGTTAGGTTAGGGCTAGGTTTGTGACTGGGTTAGACTTAGGGCTACAACTGTGGTAAGGGCTGAGTTTAGGTTGATGGTGAGGGCTAGGGTTATTTTTCAAGCTATTATTAGGGCTATGGACAAGTTTTATGCTAGGGATAGCACTAGGTTTTGTACTTGGACTATGGATAACACTGTCTTTGAGACTTGAGTTAGGGATAAGGCTAGGGTTAATGTTAGAATTTGGAATGAGGATAGCCTTTAGGATTATAGTTAGGTTTAGAGTAATGGTTAGGGTTAGAAAATGAAATGCTGCAAGAGGCTTCTATTTGATATTCTATCTCTAGTTCTTCCGGTACTTCAGGCACACCTACTGCTTCAAGTACAAATAATTTCTATGTTGGAAGCATTGAAGCTGCATTGCTTTTTAAGGGCATTGTAGTTATTGCAGACAATATGCTTAACTGTCTGAGGAAAATCCATGTTGTCAGCCTGGACTTATTTGAGTCTGAATCCCCTTCCTTCTCTGAACTTCAGATTTAGCAGCTCTTTTGAGGTTTGCTAATGCACAGTGTGTTCTCATGCTTGAAATAAAAATGCTTGCTATGCAAATTAGGAAAAGCCAGGAATTCATTTATTAGATTATTATCTTCTCAGGAAAAGCAACATTTTAAGCCAGTCCTAGTGTGTACTATAATTGTGTTCTGTGCACCAACCTCAGGCATATCGTATCTTTCAGATATTACACATGTATAGTGTAATGCTTACTAAGTTCATACAGTGTAAAAGAAACATTATCTTAAGTTTCCAGGAAACCTAATGCTTAAGCTAATACTGAGCTGGATATAAATTCACTTCCTTGAGGGAAATTGAAACAAAATATCCCTTTTAAACAGTACTCTTTCACTACATTCTCATGTTGTATACTTATAATGTATTAAGTCCTATGTATATCAAGCAATCAATTGTACACACAGAGAAAACTCAATGCAGCCAATGTGTTCTAATTGAGAAGCCAGTTCAATTCCTTCAAATAACTTCAGGCACCAACATGATATTTGAAACATTGAGAATACATTGTTTATTATGGCCTTGGTTGTTAAAGTAGAAAATTCAATTAATCTTTCTTAGGAAAAAATTGTCAGCCTAATCTAATCTGTACCAGCTTGAAACATAATATATTTTTCATTATATATGTAGAGTGTGTTTCTTTATTGGAAAGCACAATGCTTACTAAGTGCAGAGTTTTAATACAAGCATTCCTTGGAAGGAAACCTAATTTTATAAGTTCATACTAAACTATATAGAAAATCCATTCCTATATAGAATTTATGCAAAATACTCTTTTATAGTAGTTCATTTCTGCAGCAACACCATGTTTGTATACTTTTTGCATACTAAGGCCTATGTATATGAACCAACACATGAAAATACAGGGAAAACTGTATATAGCAACATGTCTCAATGACATACTAGAACTATTTTTATTATGATGTCAAACCCAGTATCTCTTTAAAGTAATGCATGTGTGCTATTGTGTGTGTGTGTATATATATGTATACATATATATATGTATACATATATACATATATATGTATACATACATATATATACATGTGTGTATATATATATATATATATATATATACATATATACACACACACACACAATTGACGCTTGAAGCATCAGGAATATATTTTCAATTGGGCCTCTGTAGCTAAATCAGAGAGTTCAAGTAATATTTCCCAGGAAAGCAAGGTTTTAAGTCTGTCCTACTGTGTACTCCATATCTTTTTTCTGCCAATTACATCAATAACATACCTTTCAGGTATTCTACATGTACAGGGTGATTTTGTATTTGAAAGCACAATGCTTACTATGTGCATATTGTGTTAACACAACCATGTGCTTGGTGCCTACAAGAAACATGCCCCACAAACGAAGATACACACACAAACTGAAAGTGAAAGGAAGGAAAGAGATATCACATGTTAATGGAAAGTAGAAACAAACAGATGTAGGTATCTTAATTAAGAAATCAATTCAACAGGAAGATGTGAGTATAATAAATGTAAATCTACAGGGTACCTGGCTATTTACCACAAATGTTAATTGATCTAAAGGGAGACATGGACTCCAATACAGTAATAATGAGGAAATTCAACACCCCACCTCCTTCAATGTACAGATCAACTAGACAGAAAATCAACAAAAACAACAGAGCTAATCTACACTGTAGACCAAAAGACCTAACTGGTATCTATAGAAAATTTCATTAGATAGTACAGAATATACATTCTGTTCATCAGTGCATGCAACTTTCTCCAGGATAGATCATATGCTAGGCCATAGAGTAAATCTCAGCAAATTCAAAATGATCAAACAAATCATGAAACTTTTCTGACCACAACTGAATGAAACTGGAAATTAAAATCTCAAGAATATCAAGAACATACATAAACACATGAAGACTGAATAACATGCTCTGGAAAGAACAGTGGGTCATAGAAGAAATCAAAAAAGAAACAGCAGGTCATCACCATGGCATAGTGTGCAGTGTCAGCATCCTATGTGGGTGCTGGTTTAAGTCCTGGCTTTTCCACTTCTGATCCAGCTCTCTACAATAGCCAAGGAGATCAATGAGGATGGTTGAAGTGCTTGGGACCCTGCACCCATGTGGAAGACCCGGAAGAAGCTCCTGGATGGATCCTGGCTTCACACCAGTCCAACTCTGGCCATCGTGGCCATTTGGGGGAGTGAACCATTGAATGGAAGCCCTCTCTCTCTCTCTCTCTCTCTCTCTCTCTCTCTGCCTCTGCTGCTCTGTAACTCTTCCTTTCAAAAAAGTGAATAAATAAATCTTTTAAAAATATATAAAATAAAAAATAAATAAAAGAGGCCGGCGCCGCGGCTCACTAGGCTAATCCTCCGCCTAGCGGCGCCGGCACACCGGGTTCTAGTCCCGGTTGGGGCGCCGGATTCTGTCCCGGTTGCCCCTCTTCCAGGCCAGCCCTCTGCTGTGGCCAGGGAGTGCAGTGGAGGATGGCCCAGGTGCTTGGGCCCTGCACCCCATGGGAGACCAGGAAAAGCACCTGGCTCCTGGCTCCTGCCATCGGATCAGCGCGGTGCGCCGGCCGCAGCGCGCCGGCCGCGGCGGCCATTGGAGGGTGAACCAACGGCAAAAGGAAGACCTTTCTCTCTGTCTCTCTCTCTCACTGTCCACTCTGCCTGTCAAAAAAAAAAAAAAATAAATAAATAAAAGAGAAACAAAAATGCTATAAACAAATGAGGATAGCAATACAGCATATCAACAATACTGGACACAGTAAAAGCAGTATTAAGAGGAAACATTACAGCAATTGGTGCCTACCTCAAAATTAGGAAGGCACTAATTAAATAAGCTATCAATGCATCTAAGGATGTAAAAAAACAACAAACCAAACCCAAAATTAATAGGAGGAAGAAAATAAAAATCAGAGAAGAAGTAAGCAAAATTCAAACCAAAAAGCGGTATAAAAACAATGAAATGAAGAGTTATTTACTTGAAAAAAAAGTTGATGCATCATTGGGCAAACTAACCAAAACAGAGGGGAGGGATAGACCCAAATCAGTAGACTAAGAGATGAAAAAGGAAATGTAACCAGAGATATCACAGAAATAAAAATGATAATCAGGAATCACTTATAAAGAACTATATGCCAACAAATTGGAAAATCTAGGATAAACAGATAGATTTCTGGACACAAACAATCTAATAAACTGAGTCTTGAAGAATTAGGAAACCTAAACAAGCCAATATCCAGACAGAGATTGAATTAGTCATAAAGGCTCTCACAACAAAGAAAAGTCCAGGAATGGCTTCCATACTGAATTCTACCAGACATTTAATGAACTAATTACAATATTTTCTCAAGTTATTCAAAACAATTGAAAGGGAGAGAATCATCTCAAACTATTTCTATGAAGCCAACATCACCCTAATTCCTAAACCAGGAAAAGATACAACAGAGAAAGAGAACTATAGTCTGGTATCCCTGATGAACATAGAAGCAAAAATACCAGCTAAGTGAATCCAATAGCACATCAGAAATAGAATTCACCTTGAGAAAGTGGGAGTAATGTCTGTATGCAGTAATGGTTCAAAATTTGAAAATCAAAAATGTGATAAATCAGATTAACAAACTGAATAAAAATCATATGATTATTTCAATAGATGCAAGACAGCATTTGATAAAACAAAACATCCTCTCATGATGAAAACCTTAAGCTAACTGGCTATAGAATCAAAATTTCTCATCAATCTCGGCAATTTATTTCAAAACCACAGATAGCATCTTACTGAACGCAGAAAGTTGGAGGCATTCCAACAAAGATCTAGAACCAGGAAAGGATGGCCACTCTCACCACTGCTATTCATTATAGTCAAGAAGTTTAGCCAGCGTCATTAGGCCAGAAAAAGAAATCAAATGTTACAAATTGGGATGGAGGAAATCAAACTATCCCTATTTGCAGATGACATGATGCTACCTAAGGGAAACCAAAAGACTCCACTATGAGACTATTGGACTTCATAAGGAGTTTGGTAAACTGACAGGATATAACATTGACACACAAAAAGCAATAGCCTATGTTTACATGGACAATGTTTTGGCTGAAAATGAACTAAGATCCATTCCACTCACAATAACTGCAAAACATTAAATACCTCAAAGTAAATTAAACCAAGGAATTCAAAGATTTATATGATTAAAATTATAAAGCACTAAAGAAAGAAACAGCAGTCAAAACAAATAGAAAAAAATCATCCATGTTCATGAATTGGCAGAATTAATATCATATCTTCAAAATGTTCATACTACCAAAATCAAATTGCAGATTCAATGTTATCCTAATTAAAATACCAATGACACTATTCTAAGACAAAAAGCTGAAATTTATATGGGCACACTAGACACAAAATAACAAAAACAAAACTGGAGGTATCACAATACGAGATTTCAAGACATACTACAAGACACTTATAATCTAAACAGCCTAGTACTTGCAAGAAATAGACATGTAGAACAACAGGACAGAATAGAAATTCAATTAAAAGATCTAAGGCCAACTAACCTTTGACAAAGGAATTAAAATCAGTCCCTGGAGAAAGGACAGTATCCTCAATAAGTGGTGCCTGGAAAACTCTATCTCCACATGTAGAAGTATGAAACAAGACTACTACATTATACCTTAGATCAGAATGAACCCAAAATGGATCAAAGACCTAAATCTATGAACCAAAACCATGAAATTATGGGAGAACATTGGGGAACTGCTGCAAGATATTTGCATAAGCAAAGGCTTCTTGGAAAAGACCCAAGAAGCACAGACAATCAAAACCAATATTGACAAATGAGATTACATCAAGTTGTGAGGCTTCTGAACTGCAGAAGAAACATTTAGTAATGTGAATATACAGCTGACAGAATGGAAGAAAATAATTGCAAACTATGAAACTAATAAAAGATTATTATCCAGAATCTATAAAGAAGTCAAGAAACTCAACAGCAACAAAACAAACTATATAGTAAAGAAATGGGCAGGGGCAAGCACTGTGGCATGACAGGTGGGGCCACTGCCTGCAGTGCCAGCACCCCATGTTGGTGCGGTTTGGGTCCTGGCTGCTCCACTTTCGGTCCAGCTCTCTGCTGTGGCCTGGGATGGCAGTGGAGAATGGTCCAAGTCTTTGGGCCCCTGAACCCACATGAGGTACCTGGCGGAAGCTCCTGGCTTTAGATTGGTGCAGCTCCAGTTGTTGTGGCTGATTGGGGGATGAACCAGTGGATGGAGGACCTCTCTCTCTCTCTCGGCCTCTCCTTTTCTCTCTGTGTAACTATGACTTTCAAATAAAAATAATTAAATATTTTTAAAAAACCAGAATGGGCAAAAGACTTGAACAGGCATTTTTCAAGAGATGAAATTCAAATGGCCAACAGATATATTTTAAAAAATGCCCAGGATTACTAGCCAACAAGGAAATGCAAATCAAAGCCACCAAGAGGTCCCACCTCACCACAGTAAGAATGACTCTCATATCTATTAACAAACCATAAATGCTGGAGAGAATGTGGGGAGAAGGTACAATAATCCCCTATTGGTGGGAATGTAAACTACTACAGCCATTGTAAAACACAGTATGGAGATACCTCAGAAATCTGAAAGTAGATCTACCATATGACCTGGCAATTCCACACTTGGGAATTATCCAAACAAAATGAAATCAGGATATGAAAGAATTATCTGTACCTGCATGTTCATTGTAGCACAATTCACAATAGCTAAGATATGGAATCAACTCAGATATTCATCAGTTGATGAATGGATAAAGAAATTATGAAATTTTTATATATATATCATATATACCATATAAATATATGTATATATAAATCATATATATACATATATATATACATATGAGAGACTATGGAATACTAATCAGCCATAAAAACAATGAAATCCTGCTACCAAAAAAAATGGATGCAACTGGAAACCATCATACTTAGTGAAATAAGCCAGTCTCCAAAAGACAGGTATCATATGTTTTGCCTGATCTGTAGTAACTAACAGACTATCTAAAATGTAATGTATTGCAGAGAAATGCACATTTTGAGATTTAAGGACTATTTGTATCCTTTGTCTCTACTGTTGAGGAACCGTGCTTTTTTCATCATACTTTGTTGAATTCTTTACTTAGTGTAGGGTTAATCTTATGAGAATAAAGTAAATTGAAAATAGATCTTTGTGAATATTAAGAGTGGGAATAGGAGAGGGATGAAGAACAAGGGTGACAGCATGGCAAGAAGAGACATAGGGTGACAAGTAGCATGTTTCTAAGTCATGAAATTTCTATATCCTGAATATATATATGTATGTGTATATATACATATATACACATACATATATACACACTATATATATATATTGAAACAGAATATTCAAATATTCTGGTTTAGACATGAAGTCTTGTCCTGTTGATACCTTCTAGCACCACTGTTCTTTGAAGTATAATTCTTCCATGTTTGAAGAATTAAAAATGGATTGCTGATTACAACATATAGTATTAAAGGAATGTAGTTAACATTCCTAGCAAGATCAGCATTGTAATTCTGTACTAATGTGTATCTCAAATCCATTCCTTGACCCAGATTCAAATGTAAGAGTTCCTTCAGGTAGTGCTCAAATATATGATATTCTCATTCCTGAAAAACAGTGATTATTAAGCAAACTAGAGCTGAGTCAGGAATTCAATTATGATTTCCTGGAAGTATAAAGGAAGCATATAATAAAATCTGTACAAATCCCTTTTCTTCAGATAAATTCAAGGAATTATAGCCTGTTCCAGTAACATTCATTTTGCTTACATTCTCATATTAATGGGTGTATTTGCTTATGAAGGCATCCGTAAGTAAAGCACACAAGGAACAGAGAAAACACAATGCAGCAACGATGCTCTTTTTGAAAAATCAACTCTATTTCTTTTATAACTGCAGGCACAATAACTCTTTTATGTACAATTCATCTACTTTCTGTTTCAATCATTAAAATATTTTGAATATGAAGGCCTGTGCAGATAACAGAGATTAAAGTTATCTTATCCAGGAAAGGCAACTTTCTTGGGTGTGTATTGCAACTGCCTTCCAGTGCCAAGTTCATATAATGTGTCTTTAATGTATTACATACAGTGTATTTTCATATGGAAAGCCCAATGCTAAGTGCATGCAGTGTTAAGCATTCCCTTACTTCAGCGTGAAATACTAATGGTGTATTATAATGGTGTCAGCTTGTATTACACTGGGGAGAATCTTCATTCCTTTAGATATCTTCAAGCAAAACACTGTTTTCCAGTAATACTCATTTCCTCTTAATTCTTTGTGTTCTTGTCACATATTAAAGTTTATATTAATTTATAAGCCAATTAATGAATATTCAAAAATAATGAATATACCTACTGTATTCAAATTGAGAAACTAATCCTGTTGCTATTATAACTTAAGGCACAACAGAACTTTCAAGTATGATTTATTTAACCAATGTTTGAATAATGGAAAATGTATTATTTATTAACCACTGTGTAGTGAAAGAAGAGAATTCAGTTAATCTTTTTCAAGAAAAATGATTTTGTAAGTGTGTCCTGATGTGCACTGCAAATCCATTATGCCAATTTCATCCACACCACATCTTTCAAGTATTCCACATGTGTGTGTGTCTTCATATTTGAAGTGTTCATATGGTTAAGGCAAGCATTCCCTTAAATTGGCATTGAAACCAAACCTTGTAAGCTTATATTAAACAAGGCGTAAACAGCGTATACACTCCACTTCTTGAGAGTAGTTTAGGCAAAAAACTCTTTTGAATCAACACTCACATGACCTGCATTCTGACATTTGTACAATTATTGCTTATGAATATAGAGAGAGAGAAAGGAGAGGAGTGGGAGGGAGAGAGAGAGAGAGAGAGATCAAAGAACCCACAAAGAAATCTCAGTGTTGCTAGTGGGTTCCAATTGAGACATAAATTCTGGTAACTTCAGGTACCAGTACTCTTTCAAGTATGATTCAACTACTCTGCATTTGAAATATTGGAAATGTTTTATTATTGATGCCTATGTACTTAAAGTAGGGAATTTACTTAATATTTTTAGGAAAACAAAAATAGTAAGCCTGGCATAATGTATATTTAACTGCATTCTTTGTAGTACCTTTAAACTTAGCATATCTTTCTGGTATAACACAGGTACATTACATTTCTTTACTGGACAGCACAGTGCTTACTAAGGACATTTATTGTTGAGCTTTCTCATGAGTTGGCAAGGGAAATTAATGAACCCTTCTACTACACTGGCATACATTCCATTCCTTGACAAAAATTGAGGGAAAACACTCCTTTCCATTAGCATTCAATTCTCCTCTATGGTTAAGTGTATAAACTTACTGCATTTGAGGGTCTGTGTAACTAAAGCAAATACAGACAGAAATCAATGGAGCAATAAAAGTCTATGTGAGTAGTTAATTCTATTCCTTGAAATAAATTCAGGCACAATAGCTATATCTATTATATATACATACATTATATTTATATATTACAATTTATGTTTATGCTATTTGAAGCACTGGAATCACATTGCTTACTCAGTGCAGCTAGTGTTAAGACATAATGAAAACTAATATTGTAATCCTGTAATAAACTAGATATAAACTCCAGACCTAGAGATATCTTCAACAAAATCAGCATTTTTTAGAAACATTCATATACTTATTGTTTGATATATGTATTGTTAAATGCAGCCTATATACCTAAAGCAACCATGAACATATACAGAAATCTCAGTATAGCAACAATGTTCTTATTGAGTAATAATATTCTTTGAAGTGACATCAGGCACAATAGGTCTTGTAATGTGGCTCATGTACATGACATTTGAAACATTAAACATCTACATACTAAGCACAGTGTTGCCTGTGAAGGCCTCAGTACCTAAAGCAATCAATCAACAGAAAATTCATTGTGGCATTGCTGATCTAAATGAGAAACTAACTCTACTTTTTGAAAGTACTTAAGGCACAACAGTTATGGTGTTTGAAGCAGTGGAATCCCTAACCATAAATAATTGTAACGCAAGTTTCCCTGGTATTGTTAAGAATAGTTCTATCCTAGACATTACCCTAGCCTTGACATGAATCATGTCCCTAACTCTAACACTAGCAACAACACTAAGCCAAAACCTATCCCTAGCCCCAAACCTAGTCTTAACCCAAATACTTACTCTAATCTTTTTTTAAATTTATTTGACAGACAGTTAGAGAGAGAAAGGTCTTCCTTCCATTGGTTCACGCCCCAAATGGCTGCTATGCCCAGAGCTATGCTGATTCGAAGCCAGGATCCAGGTGCTTCTCCATGGTCTCCCATGTGGGTACAGGCGCCCCAAGCACTTGGGCCATCCTCCACTGCCTTCCCAGGCCACTGCAGAGAGCTAGACTGGAAGAGGAGCAACCGGGACTAGAACCTGGTGCCCATATGGGATGCCAGTGCTGCAGGGAGAGACACAGAGAGAAAGGTCTTCCTTTTACTGTTGGTTCACCCTCCAATGGCCACCGCGGTCGATGTGCTGCAGCCAGCACACCGTGCTGATCCAATGGCCGGAGTCAGGTACTTATCCTGGTCTCCCATGGGGTGCAGGGCCCAAGAACTTGGGCCATCCTCCACTGCACTCCCTGGCCACAGTAGAGAGCTGGCCTGGAAGAGGGGCAACCTGGACAGAATCCAGCACCCCGACCGGGACTAGAACCCAGTGTGTTGGTGCCACAAGGTGGAGGATTAGCCTAGTGAGCCGCGGTGCCAGCCTAACATCTATCTTAACCACAGACCAAAACCTAATTTTAATCCTGATCCTGCTCTGTCCCTATCCCTAACCATAACCATATTCATAACTCTTATTATTTTTTTTATTAGAAAAGGAAAAGTTAGACAGTGAGAGAGAGAGAGAGAGAAAGGTCTTCCTTCAAGTGGTTCAGCCCCAAATGGCCACTACAGCAGGAGCTATGCTGATCCAAAGCCAGGAGCCAGGTGCTTCTTCCTGGGCTCCCACATGGGTGCAGGCACCCAAGCACTTGGGCCATCCTCCACTACCTTCCTGGGCCACAGCAGAGAGCTGGACTGGAAGAGGAGCAACAAGGACTAGAACCCAGCACCCATATGGGCTGCCAGCACCGTAGGCAGAGGATTAGCCAAATGAGCCACAACGCCAGCCCCTATAACTCTTATTCTAAAACAAATCCTTATCCTCTTCCTAGCTTTCATCCTTGCACTAATCCTAATCTTTACATTAATTCCAGAGTGAACTCTTAACACTAACCTTGACCCTCATCCTGAATAGCAATGGTGAGAGTGAGCATCCTTGTCTGGTTCCAGATCTTAGTGGGAATGCTTTGAACTTTTACCCATTCAATATGTACACCACAGAGTATTACAGAGCAGTAAAAAAATGAAATCCTGTCATTTGCAACAGTGGATGAAATTGGAAAACATTATACTTAATGAAATAAGCCACTCTCAAAAGGACAAATAGCGTATGTTTTCCCTGATTTGTGGTAACAAGTAGAGCACCTAAAAGTTAATCTTTAGAAGTGAAATTTACACTTTAAGATGTGCTCACTTTGAAGAGCCCTTGTCTCAACTGTTGAGGAAGATTTTTTTCTTCATACTATTTATTGAACTCCTTACTTAGTATAGAGTTAATCTTATGTGCATTAAGTTAATTGAAAATGAATGTTATTAAAACAATAAGAATGGGAATAGGAGAGGGAGGAGGAAAAAGAAAGGTAAAAAAATGGGTGGGAGGGCCAGCAGGGTGATGAGAACTATGTTCCTAAAGTTGGATTTATGAGGGGCGGAGCCAAGATGGCGGAATAGTGAGGGCGCGCACCGATAGTCCGGGAAAATTTAGTTTAATAAAAGGGGAGTTAGTTACGGTAGCCTCAGAAAAAAGAACCAGGAAAATATTGCAGAGGAAACTCTTCTGGATCTAGTGGCTGTGAATCGGAGGACCTACTGGGAGAACAAGGTCGCCCACCGCGTGGAAGCTGAGCCACGGGAGCCGCGGGAGCCTCAGGGTCTGCGCGCCAGTGCAGGAAGGGGAGTGCATGTCACACAGACACCAGCGGGGAGAGTTGGGATGTCCAGGGCTCTGAGTCCACACATCGGCGCTGGAAGGGGAGGTGAGCTCAATAACCCGAGACATTGGCGGGGAAACGGGGGTCAGAATCTAGAGGGGGGCCGGAAAGTGCAGCAGACTCACTACTGGAAAGAAGGAAAAAAAAAAGCTTGGGGGTTTCTCTCTCCCCCAACCTTGCAAAGGTTGCAAGGCTGCAAGGCTTGAAGAATTCACAAGAGACAAAGAGCAGGCCCCCTCTCTGGATTTACATATCAACAGGGGAGAGCTAAGGAACTGAGTCACTACAATTCAGTAGCCTAGGCAACCTAGTGGGAATCCAGAGGAGAAGGCTACACAGACTCTTTGGGTAGAAGCCAGAGACTGGAAGCTAAATATCATCAATTCTGCACAGCCGTGCTGTGCGGTATTACTTACCCCCTGAATAAATAAATAAAATAAATAAATAAATAAATAAATAGAGAGAGAGAGATTTACCACGCATAACCTGAGGGTGTCACCTTTGCACACCCTTAACCAGGAAGAACCAAGCAGAGCTCTCAGGCCGCACCCATCTCAAGCCTCCAAGGCTCCTCCAACAGCAGGCAGTCCACTTAACACGGACATAGTATAAAATAAAAAAAATTAAAAAAAAAACGCACAGTGATGAAAGAAGAATTAACTATGCCAAGCAATAAACACAGAAATCGAGGGAACAAGATCAACGATGACACTATGATGCCTCCAAATAAACAAAACACCCCAAGCCAAGATTATGAAGATGATGAGATAGAAGAAATGCAAGATACGGATTTCAAAAAATTTATGATAAGAACATTTAGAAGTTTTCAAAAGCAAATCCTTGAACTACAGAAATCCTTATTGGACAAGATTGAAAATCTCTCTCGTGAAAATGAAATTTTAAGGAAGAATCAAAATGAAACGCAGAAACTAGTAGAACAGGAAAGTGTGATAGTGAAGAGAAATCAAAATGAAATGAAGAGCTCAATAGATCAAATGACAAACACATTAGAAAGCCTTAAAAACAGAATGGGTGAAGCAGAAGAGAGAATATCGGACTTAGAAGATAGAGCACAGGAAAACATACCGTCAAACCAAAGAAAAGAAGAGGAAATTAGAAATCTAAAAAATATTGTTGGGAATCTATAGGATACTATTAAAAAAACCAACATTCGAGTTCTAGGAGTTCCTGAAGGCATGGAGAGAGAGAAAGGATTAGAAGGCCTTTTTAGTGAGATACTAGCAGAGAACTTTCCAGGTTTGGAGAAGGACAGAGAAATCCTAGTACAGGAAGCTCATAGAACCCCCAATAAACATGACCAAAAGAGATCCTCACCACGACACGTGGTAATGAAACTTACCACAGTGAAACATAAAGAAAAGATCCTAAAATGTGCAAGAGAGAAAAGTCAGATTACTCTCAGAGGATCTCCAATCAGACTCACAGCAGACTTCTCATCAGAAACACTACAGGCTAGGAGGGAATGGCGAGACATAGCACAGGTGCTAAGAGAGAAAAATTGCCAGCCCAGAATATTATATCCTGCCAATCTCTCATTTGTGAATGAAGGTGAAATAAAGACCTTTCATAGCAAACAGAAATTGAAATACTTTGTGGCCACTCGTCCGGCCCTGCAAAAGATACTTAAAGATGTGCTACACTCAGAAACACAGAAACACGGCCATCAATATGAAAGAAGGGAAAGGAAGAACACCTACCAGTAAAAGAGCATGGGAAGCTCAAAGCATATACTAGAAAATATCTCCGGGAAAATGGCAGGGCAAAGTCACTACGTATCAATAGTCACATTGAACATTAATGGTCTGAATTCTTCAGTTAAAAGACAATGATTGGCTGATTGGCTCAAGGAACACAACCCAAATATTTGTTGCCTACAAGAAACACATCTCTCTAACAAAGATACATGCAGACTGAAAGTGAAAGGTTGGAAAAAGATATTCCATGCCAACAGAAACCAAAAAAAAGCAGGTGTAGCCATATTAATATCAGACAAAATAAACTTTAATACAAAAACTGTTAAGAGAGACAAAGAGGGACACTATATAATGATTAAGGGTTCAATTAAACAGGAAGATGTAACTATTATAAACGTATATGCACCTAATTACAGGGCACCGGTCTATTTAAAAGATATGTTAAGGGACTTAAAGGGAGATTTAGATTCCAATACAATAGTACTGGGGGACTTCAATACTCCACTGTCAGAAATAGATCATCCGGACAGAAGATCAACAAGGAAACAGCAGATAAACAAACAAACAAACAAAAACCCTAAATGAAAGATCTCTGTGAGTGAGATCCCAGTGGAAAGAACAGGTCTTCAAAGAAGGAGGTACCTTTCTCTGAAGGGAGGAGAGAACCTCCACTTTGAATATGACCTTGTCTAAACAAGATAAGAGTTGGTGAACTCAAAAGGCTTCCATAGCCTTGGAAACTCATGACTGGTGCATAGGGAGATTACTGATGCCATAAACAGGAGTGTCAATTTGTAAAGTCAACAACAGGAGTCACTGTGCACTTACTCCTCATGTAGGATCTCTGTCCTTAATGTGCTGTACATTGAGACTTAATGCTATAATGAGTACTCAAACAGTATATTTCACTTTGTGTTTCTATGGGGGTGCAAACTGTTGAAATATTTACTTAATGCATACTAAACTGATCTTCTGTAAAAAAAAAGAAGAAGAAATTATCAATTCCCAACTTGACTCTCACTGGGATTAAACATGACAATAGGTCTGATCTGATTTCATCATCATTTAAAATATCATCTATTATTTTTCACTTTATGTTTCTGTGTGGGAGCAAACTGTTGAAATCTTTACTTAATGTATGCTAAACTTATCTTCTGTATATAAAGAGAATCGAAAATGAATCCTCATGTGAATGGAAGGGGAGAGGGAGTGGGAAAGGGGAGGGTTGTGGGTGGGAGGGACGGTATGGGGGGGAAGCCACTGTAATCCATAAGCCGTACTTTGGAAATTTATATTCATTAAATAAAAGTTAAAAAAAAAGAAGAAATACCATCTAGCCTTTATTCTCAAGTGTTCTCCCAATGGGGGTATGAACTTGATTGATCCCTTCCTTCAACTATGTCATCTTGACAATTTGTGGGGAAGACATAACCCTGAAAAGGCTAAGTCTGATAATGAGGTGGATGGGATTTTGGGTCGTTGATTAAAAAATAAAAGAGATGTTTAATACTGGCAAAAAAAAATTGACACTATTGCCCAAATGGATCTAACAGATATCTACAGAACTTTCAACCCTACATCTACAGACTTCACATTCTTCTCAGCAGTGCATGGAACCTTCTCTAGGATTGATCACATACTAGGCCATAAAGCAAGTCTCAGCAAATTTAAAAGAATTAGAATCATACCATGCAGCTTCTCAGACCACAGTGGAATGAAGCTGGAAATTAGCAATTCAGGAAACCCCAGAAAGTATGCAAACACATGGAGACTGAACAACATGCTCCTGAAAGAACACTGGGTCATTCAGGAAATCAAAAGAGAAATCAAAAACTTTCTGGAAGTAAATGAAGACAACAACACAACATATCAAAACTTATGGGATACAGCACAAGTAGTATTGAGAGGCAAATTTATAGCAATAGGTGCCTATATCAAGAAATTGGAAAGGTACCAAATAAATGAGCTTTCAGCGCATCTCAAGGACCTACAAAAACTGCAGCAAACCAGACCCAAATCTAGTAGGAGAAGAGAAATAATTAAAACCAGAGAAGAAATTAACAGGATTGAATCCAAAAAAAAAAACACTACAAAAAATCAGCCAAGCAAGAAGCTGGTTTTTTTGAAAAAATAAACAAAATTGACACCCCATTGGCCCAACTAACTAAAAAAAGAAGAGAAAAGACCCAAATCAATAAAATCAGAGATTAAAAAGGAAACATAACAACAGACACCACAGAAATAAAAAGAATCATCAGAAATTACTACAAGGACCTGTATGCCAGCAAACAGGAAAATCTATCAGAAATGGATAGATTCCTGGACCCATGCAATCTACCAAAATTGAACCATGAAGACATCGAAAACCTAAATAGACCCATAACTGAAACAGAAATTGAAACAGTAATAAAGGCCCTCCCAACAAAGAAAAGCCCAGGACCAGATGGATTCACTGCTGAATTCTACCAGACATTTAAAGAAGAACTAATCCCATTTCTTCTCAAACTATTCAGAACAATCGAAGAAGAGGGAATCCTCCCAAATTCTTTCTATGAAGCCAGTATCACCTTAATCCCTAAGCCAGAGAAAGATGCAGCACTGAAAGAAAATTACAGACCAATATCCCTGATGAACATAGATGCAAAAATCCTCAATAAAATTCTGGCCAATAGAATACAACAACACATCAGAAAGATCATCCACCCAGACCAAGTGGGATTCATCCCTGGTATGCAGGGATGGTTCAACATTCGCAAATCAATCAATGTGATTCACCACATTAACAGACTGCAGAAGAAAAACCATATGATTATCTCAATTGATGCAGAGAAAGCATTTGATAAAATTCAACACCCTTTCATGATGAAAACTCTAAGCAAATTGGGTATAGAAGGAACATTCCTCAATATAATCAAAGCAATTTATAAAAAACCCACAGCCAGCATCCTATTGAATGGGGAAAAGTTGGAAGCATTTCCACTGAAATCTGGCACCAGGCAGGGATGCCCACTCTCACCACTGCTATTTAACATAGTTCTGGAAGTTTTAGCCAGAGCCATCAGACAAGAAAAAGAAATCAAAGGAATACAAATCAAGAAGGAAGAAGTCAAACTATCCCTCTTTGCAGACGATATGATTCTGTACTTAGAGGATCCAAAGAACTCTACTAAGAGACTATTGGAACTCATAGAGGAGTTTGGCAAAGTGGCAGGATATAAAATCAATGCACAAAAATCAACAGCCTTTGTATACACAAGTAATGCCATGACTGAGAAAGAACTGCTAAGATCAATCCCATTCACAATAGCTACAAAAACAATCAAATACCTTGGAATAAACTTAACCAAGGACGTTAAAGATCTCTACGATGAAAATTACAAAACCTTAAAGAAAGAAATAGAAGAGGATACCAAAAAATGGAAAAATCTTCCATGCTCATGGATTGGAAGAATCAACATCATCAAAATGTCCATTCTCCCAAAAGCAATTTATAGATTCAATGCAATCCCAATCAAGATACCAAAGACATTCTTCGCAGATCTAGAAAAAATGATGCTGAAATTCATATGGAGGCACAAGAGACCTCGAATAGCTAAAGCAATCTTGTACAACAAAAACAAAGCCGGAGGCATCACAATACCAGATTTCAGGACATACTACAGGGCAGTTGTAATCAAAACAGCATGGTACTGGTACAGAAACAGATGGATAGACCAATGGAACAGAATTGAAACACCAGAAATCAATCCAAACATCTACAGCCAACTTATATTTGACCAAGGATCTAAAACTAATTCCTGGAGCAAGGACAGTCTATTCAATAAATGGTGCTGGGAAAACTGGATTTCCACGTGCAGAAGCATGAAGCAAGACCCCTACCTTACACCTTACACAAAAATCCACTCAACGTGGATTAAAGACCTAAATCTACGTCCTGACACCATTAAGTTATTAGAGAACATTGGAGAAACCCTTCAAGATATTGGCACAGGCAAAGAATTTCTGGAAAAGACCCGGGAGGCACAGACAGTCAAAGCCAAAATCAACTATTGGGATTGCATCAAATTGAGAAGTTTCTGTACTGCAAAAGAAACAGTCAGGAGAGTGAAGAGACAACCAACAGAATGGGAAAAAATATTTGCAAACTATGCAACAGATAAAGGGTTAATAACCAGAATCTACAAAGAGATCAAGAAACTCCACAAAAACAAAACCAACAACCCACTTAAGAGATGGGCCAAGGACTTCAATAGACATTTTTCAAAAGAGGAAATCCAAATGGCCAACAGGCACATGAAAAAATGTTCAAGGTCACTAGCAATCAGGGAAATGCAAATCAAAAGCACAATGAGGTTTCACCTCACCCCGGTTAGAATGGCTCACATACAGAAATCTACCAACAACAGATGCTGGCGAGGATGTGGGGAAAAAGGGACACTAACCCACTGTTGGTGGGAATGCAAACTGGTCAAGCCACTATGGAAATCAGTCTGGAGATTCCTCAGAAACCTGAATATAACCCTACCGTTCAATGGATTTTATTTATTGCATTTTCTTCAACCATTCATGCATCAATAGACACCTAGGTTAATTCCTTACCTATTGTGAGTTATGTTGGAAATTGGAGCTCAGGTATATCTTTCAGCTGCTTATTTCACCTCAATGAAACATATGACTAGGTGTGGGATAAATAGGTCATAGATAATATCTATTACTAATTTTGTGGGGAACATGCACTCTGATCTGCAAAATGGCTGTACTAACTTTCATTCTCACTAACAACGTAAAAGGGCTCCTTTTTCTTCACATCCTCACAAACATTTATTTTTTTCTGAGAATAGCTACTATAACAGGAGTTCTAGTTTGCATACTTCATTCCTGAAGGCATAGAAAACCTAAACAGAATAATAAACAAGATGTAGTTTGAATAAATAACAAAGAACCATACAATCTATTAAAATTTATTCCTCAAGCCACAGAAAACAAAACAGATCAATAACCAAGATGCCAATCAAGAAAGAACAAAGACCTTCCCAACAAAGAAAAGCCCAAGACCAGATGGCTTCACTGCTGGATCCTAACAAACTTTTAAAGAGGAACTAATTCCCTAATCTCAATTCTTCTCAAAGTATTCAAAACAATTAACAGGGAGAAAATCCTCCCAAATTGCTTATATGAGGACAGCATCACCTTAATTCCAAAAGCCAGAAAAAGATACAACAAAGAATGATAATCACTGACATTTATCCATGATGAACAGAGCAAAAATACTCAATAAAATATCACATAATTGAATCAAACAAAACTTCAGAAATATTGTTCACCTGGAACAAGTGGGATTTATCGCCAGTACACAGAAAAGGTTCAACATATGGATATCAATATAAATGACACATCACATTAACAAACAAGTAGAATAAAACCATATGATTATGTCAATAGATGTAGAAAGTCATTTGATGAAAGACAACATCATCTCATGATAAAAACCCTTATTTCTTACCGCCATCAAGGCAATATATGACAAACACACAGCAAGCCTCATACTGAATGGGAAAAGCTGGAAGCATTTCCACCAAGATCCAGAACCTGACAAGGATGTCCACTCTCACCATTGCTATTTAATATAGTTCTGAATGTTTTAGCCAGAGGCATAAGGCAAAAAAAAAAAAAAGAAAAGAAATCAAAGGGAAAGGAGGAAGTCAAATTGTCACTGTTTGCAAGATGGCATAATTCTATATATATATATATAGAATTATATATATATATATATTTATAAATATATATATATATTAAACCAAATGACTCCACCAGGAGACTACTGGAACTCATCACAGAGTTTGACAGTGTTGCAGAATATAAAACCAATGCACAAAATCAATATCCCTTGTATACACAATGCCATGGCTGAGAAAAACTTGTAAGATCATTACTATTCACAGTAGTTCCAACAAACTTAAATACTCTGGAATAAATTTATTCAAATATAGGAAAGATCTCTACAATCAAAATTACAAATCAATAAAGAAAGAAATAGAAGATGCCACAAAAATGGAACACTCTTCCATGCTCATGGATTGGAATAATTAATATCAAATGTCCACTATATCCATTGCAACTTACAAGCTCAGTACAATGTCATTCTTCTCATATGCAGAAGAATGATGCTAAAATTCATATTTAAACAACAGAGACCTGGATAGCCTAAACAACTAAAACAAGACTGGTGGCATCAAAATACCAGATTTCAATACAGAATATACAGGGTAGTTATAACCAAAACAGCCTGGTACTAGAACAAAATTAGAAATGTTGACAAATGAAAAAGAATAAAAATACAAGAAACTAACCCACACATCTACAACCAACTAATCTTTCACAAATGAGCTAAAATTAGCCCCTGGAGAAAAGACAGTCTCTTCACCAAATGGTGCTGAAAACATTAGATCTACACATATAGAAGTGTGAAACAAGACCCTACCTTACACCTTATACAAAAATTAACTCAAAATGGACCAAAGACCTAAATCTAGGACCTGATACCACCACATTACTAGAGGAAAATATTGGTGAAACTCTTCAATGCATTGGCATAAGCAAAAACTTCATGAAAAAAGCCTCAGAAGCACAGTCAGTAAAAGCAAAAATATAGAAAAATGAGATTATGTTAAGCTAGGAAGTTTCTGCACTGCAAAGGAAACACTCAAAACCATGAAAGACAACTGACAGAATGGGAAAATTTTTTTGAAATTATGCAATAAAAGACCAATATCCAGAATTTAGTAAGAACCCAAGAAACTCAACAACAAAACAAAAAATCCAGATAAGAAATGGCCAAAGGACATAAACAGTTACTTTTCCAAGGACGAAATGGCCAATGATGAAAAAATGCTCAGGATCACTAGCCATCAGGGAAATGCGAATAAAAACCACAATGAAAGGGTAGCACTGTAACATAGTGTGTAAAGCCACTGCCTGCAAAGTGAGCATCCCTATGGTCACCACTTTGAGTCCCCGTTGGTGCATTTCTGATCCAGCTCCCTGCTAATGTACCTGGGAAAGCAATGGAAGCTCTCTTATGTCCTTGAACCTCTATATTATGTGGAAGGTCCACATGAAGCCCCTGGCTCCTGCCTTTGACCTGTCCCAGTCCTGACCATTGGAACTATTGGGGAGTGAACAAATAGATGGAAGACTCTCCCTCTGCTTCTGCTCTTCCTTCAATGTAATTCTGACTTTAAAATAAATCTTTAAAAATAACTACAATAGGGAGCCAGTGCTGTGGCATAGTAGGTAGAGCTGCCACTTGCAGTGCTAGCATCCTATATGGGCACCAGTTCGAGTCTCAGAAGCTCTACTTCTGATCCAGCTGTCTGTTATGGCCTGGGAAAGCATCAGAAGATGGCCCAAGTCCTTGAGTCCCTTCACCCTTGTGGGAGACCTGAAAGAAGCTCCTGGATCATGGTTTCAGATTGGTGCAGCTCTGGCCATTGTGGCCATCTGGAAAGTGAACTAATAGATGAAGACTTCTTTCTTTCTCTCTCTCTCTGGAAAGTGAACTAGTGAATGGAAGACTTTCTCTCTCTCTCTCTCTCTCTCTCTCTCTCTCTCTCTCTCTCTCTCCCTCTCTCCCTCTCTCCCTCTCTCCCTCTGCTTCTCTGTAATTCTGCCTTTCAAATAAATAAATATTTAAAAAAAGAACAATGAGGATTTGCATCATCGTAGTTTGAGACTATATCATCCAAAAAACAAGAAAAGGTAAGTGCTGATGAGTATGTAGAGGAAAATACACAATAATACACTATTTATGGGAATGTAAAGTAGCACAACCATTATTGGAGACAATATGTAGATTCCTCAGCAATCTGACAATATATCTACCTTATGACACAGATATCCACTCCTGGAAATTTAAGCAAGGGAAATGAAATCAGCACATGAAAGTGTTATCTGTATCCGCATGTTTATTGCAGCTCTCTTTACAAAAGCTAATATGTGGAATCAAACTAGATGTCAATCAACTGATCATGTGATAAAGAAAATAAGTTATATATACACTGTTGAACAGTACTGGACCTTAAAAAAATGAAATCCTATCTTTGGCAATAAAATGCATGGAACTACAAATCATTATACTCAATGAAATAAGCTACTCCCAAAAAAGACACATTCCTATGTTTTCCCTGATTTCTGGTAACTAATATACAGAGTACAAAAATAAAATGTATATGAATAAAACTGACATTTTGAGATTTGATTATTGTTACAGCCCTTGTCTATATTCTTGAGGAATAGTTTTTATGGTATTTTTTTCTATCTATCAATTGTTGAATTTTTACTTGGTGGAAACTTGTGATTAAACTTGTGATTATAACATAAACTGAAAGTATGTTATTGTAAAAGTTAAAAGGAACATAAAAAAGGATAGAGGGTAAAATGTTGGGACTATGGATAGGTGAGTGGTAGGGTGAGAAGTATCATGCTCCTAAGTCTGTATATATGAAACACATGAAATTGGTTCACCTTATGAAAAATTTTATAGAATAATTGGATTTTAAATAGAAACAAAAAGAATAAAGCACTTAGAAAAAAATGTAACCAAGGGAATAAAATATCTCAAATCTGAGAACAATAAAGGATTACTGAAAGGAATCAATGCTCATACAAATAAATGGAAATAAGTACTGTGTTCATGGATTATAAAGTATATACAATAAATCAATATGATCCTAAGTGATTTAGAGATTGAAATGATTCTTTATAACACTCCAATAGTTATTTTTGTAGAAAATAAAATATACAAAAACTCTATGGCATGTTAAAGAACCAAATATCCAAATTATTATTAAAAATAAGATCAAAGTGGGATGTTTCACATTCCCTTAATTGAAAAGCAAAAGTAATCAAAAACTGTAGTATTAGCATAAAAACAGATACACTTGAAAAACCTAAGCAGCTCCAAGCTCCTGATTCCTGGCTTTAGCCTGGCATAGCCCCAGCCATTGAGGCCATTTGGGCATTGAACCAATGCATGCAAAGTTTCTCTCTCACTCCCTCGCTCTCTCGCTCTCTCTGTAACTCTGCCTTTCAAATACATTTTAAAAAGTCTTTACTTTTTTTAAATTTTGAAGAACAAAGTGTTTTTATTTGAAAAAAGCATAATATTGTAATTGAAACATATCCTGAGGAATTCACAAAAAAAACAAAAATTCACAATGTAGCAGAATATAGAATAAAGATACAAATATCAATTACATTTCTGTATAGTAGCAATGAACATTATGAAAATATAATTAACATTCAAGATAGCATCAAAGTGAAAATACCACTAAGAAATTTAAGAATAAAAACACTGAATTTTGTAATGGAAAAATAAAAAAATATAGGAACATATCATTTTTAAAATCAGTTACTTCAATAAGACATTTAATAATGCAAAAAGATATGATTACTATTAGTCATTGGGTAAATGCAAACAAAACCTAAAGATATCACTTAATATTCAGTAGGATGATTCTGATTCAGCCATAGATAAATGCTGACTGAGATAGATGGACAACATGGAACCCTCATACACTTTCAGTAAAATAGTGCAACCATTGTGAAAAATAATTTGCAGTTTCTTAGCAAGTTCTACATAGGATTATTTCTTAACTCAGCAGTTTCTCTCCTGTATGCCAAAAGATAAAAAATCCACTTGCTCATGTCTGCTCACTGCAGCAATATTTATGAAAGCCAAATGTGAAATCAACTCAAATACTGAATGTAAAAATAACAATGTGTAATATATCTTTTATAATGGTACACTATTTGGCAATAAAAATTAATTAACAAATTACCGACTACAAAACTGAAAACTCAAGAGAAGAAATTAGAAGCAAAACCCCACATACTGCAACATTGTACAATTTCAATTATAGGATATGTCCATAAAAGGCCAATCTCTGGAGATAGATTTTAGATTAGTGCCTGTCTGGGGCTGATGGTAAATGAAACTTTACTGTAAGTAATATGAAGAATTGTGGGATTAATGAAAACATGTTAATATTATAATATGGTTATGATTATGTATATTGCCAGTACAGTACAAAGCAAAGGACATTCAACTAAATCAAGGGACAGTTAGGACTGAGCAGATAAACTCTTAAGTTTGGGCTTCACAGAAGAAACTGAATACCAACAAATATGGGAGAGTTTCACCTATTTTGTGGAACATGAAATTAATATACTCACTTTGGTTCAAAACTACTTAAAACCATAAATATGAGGAGCCTTACAATTCATAGACAATGTTTAGAATGAAATAATATGCATGTTTCAAGGAATTTTTCACCAAAATTAATCTGCTATTTAATTCATTATTTCTTGTTTGATATTGTCCTAATTCAAATTAATACCATACACACTTAGACAATCACATCATTTTGCTTATGCGAAACAATTCAAAAGATTATTAATTACAAATTTAAGCTAAAATACTGCCTCCTAATTGCTCCACTTTTCCTGGGAAAATACCAATTCAGTTATTTTCAGATTATCTTTGTCTTAATAAAATACTTCCAAAGATACTAATAGTAGTTATGACACTAATTTAAATATTTTGACATCCCTTAATATTACACACCCAGTAAGATGCTGTTCTGGGTTCATATTTTGTTGACAATAATTATACATATCTACAGGTAACAGTGTGAAATTTTAATCACATATACAATGTGTAATGATCAAATCAAGATACATTTTCCCTTCTATGACATTACACCTCATAATCAGAGCCTTGGAATATCTTCCTTCTATTTGCTCATAAAATAATGAATGTATTACTGTAAACTATGGTCACCCCACTATTCTATGTAATACTAAGACCTTAATCCTATAATCTAACTCTGATTTGGTACCAAGCACTCCAAGTAGTTTTTACAAGCTTCTTAATTAATTAGTTTGAAAGAAAAAAAAGACAAACACACATACACACAGACAGGGAAAGAGAATATTCCCTTCCACTGAGAATATTCCCATCACAAATGCCTAAAACAGCTTTGGATATATCGTACCTCAACAATGATTCAGATATGACATCAAATGCACAGGTGACAAAAGGAAGTAAGACTGCAAAAAACTAAAAGACAAAAAAAATCTGTGTACTAAAAGGAAAACTAAACAGAGAAAACAAAGAATGGGAGAAAAAGTTGGCAAACATAGTATCATTAAGGGAGTAATATGAAGAAATACACTCATAACTATAAATAAAATTGGACAAAGAATCAGATAGTTTTTCCAATCAAGATATGAAAGCACCCAACAGGTATTTTAAAAGGGGCCGCACTGCTAACCAATACCACAATATTATCACCTCACATATGTAGAAATGGCTATTATCAAAAACTAAAAATATAACAAGTACTGAATCAGATCTTTAGAAAAAATAACACATAAATTGTCTGAGGGAAGGTAAATTGGTAAATTCACTATGAAAAACACTATGTGGCCAGCGCTGCAGCTCAACAGGCTAATCCTCCACCTAGCGGCGCTGGCACACCAGGTTCTAGTCCCGGTCAGGGCGCTGGATTCTGTCCCAGTTGCCCCTCTTCCAGGCCAGCTCTCTGCTGTGGCCCAGGAGTGCAGTGGAGGATGGCCCAAGTCCTTGGGCCCTGCACACCATGGGAGAGCAGGAGAAGCACCTGGCTCCTGTCTTCAGATCAGCGTGGTGTGCCGGCCGCAGCGTGCTGGCTGCGGCGGCCATTGGAAGGTGAACCAACGGCAAAGGAAGACCTTTCTCTCTGTCTCTCTCTCTCTCTCTCACTGTCCACTCTGTCTGTCAGAAAGAAAGAAAGAAAGAAAGAAAGAAAGAAAGAAAGAAAGAAAGAAAGAAAGAAAGAAAGAAAGAAAGAAAGAAAGAAAGAAAGAAAGAAAAACACTATGGAAGTATCCCAAATAAAATTAAAAATGGAACACATGACAAAGTAATCCCACTACTGGATGTGTATCCAAAGGAAATAAAATCACTATCTCAAAGGTACACTGGCACATCCATGTTCATATGAGCATTATTCACAAGAACAAGAAATGGAAATAACATGGTCAATAGATGAATAGAGAAAAACATGACACACATGCACACAATCGAATCACATCCAACAATAAAAAAGAAATTCTAGCATTTTATCACAACATGGATCCAAATAAATTAATGTGGACATCAGGCTGCATGAAGTATGACACAGAAAGATAAATACCACATAATCTCCTGAATTTGTGGAATTGAAGAAAATCAAACTTAATCACAGAACAGAATAGTGGTTTCTAGGGGCTGAGAGTGGAGGAAGTGTGAAGATGTTAGGAGATAAATTAACTCCTTGAGACCTAATATACAGGACAGAAATAATATCAATACACTATTCAATACTCACAACTTATTAAGATCTTAAGTAATATTTTAAAGACTATGCAAGGTGATATGGATATGTTAGTTTGTCTTAATCATCTCATAATACATATGTAAAAGGGGATTCCAAAAATTTAGTGAAAAACTAGATTAAATGATAAAGTGAATTTCCCATGGACTTAAAAACACCTCAAATAACATTGCAGGCCTTGAATATACACAAATTTTGTCAATTTTATCCCAATAACCTTGAAAAATCACCCTATATCAAAATAAAAATTAAAACTTAGAAATCTAGGCTTATATTTTTGGGGTTGGGAAGGTTGTCATGGAACAGAAATAGTTTTTAAAACACCCATAAATGTAACGAGCTAAACTTTCTATTTGAAAGGTCAAAGACAGCCAACAGCCTATCAAGGGAACGTGTAAGGGCAAAGATGACACCCGAGTACAAATTACAGTGTGCTCCTGTCCCCCTAAAACCTGAACCAAAACACTGAGTGAAATAAAACTACTTTGTTTTTAACTTACTGTCTATGACACTGTTATTTTCAACAGAAAATGAGGTCAGACCTCCAGAATGGGCTATGCTGACAGATCAGGGTCCGTGAATTAAGACCTGCTTCCGACATATTCAGAAAACTTGTGGATTCATGTCACCCCTGGAGTAAAAAGAGCAACTGAGGACCCCTTAAACAACAGCTCCTCACTGCATGAACCCTCCACACAGCCCACATTCCCCATAATGACCACTTCATCCCCACTGCATAAATGGGGTAGGCAGGGGGCTGCTGCCAGCAGCTGCCCAGAGATGGCCCCTAGGCTGTGAGCAAGAAACGGACAGGACACCTGAAGTCCCCACACTGCAGACCAGAGAGGGCCAAGGGAAGTGTCATTCCAGCAGCGAGATGGGGCCTATGGACTAGAGATGACCTCTGTGAAGCCGGCAACCCGTCAGCCTTTTCTGACAACTTCCACGAAGTCTGCCTTCCCCTCTCCTCAAGCCCCGCCCCACACACTCACCATTTCCAGTGTCTGAGGTGGGTGGCGTTCTTCAATGGAAGACGGTCAGAAAACAGTGGAGAGAGAGAGCAGCAAACGCTGACTGCCTTTAGAGATTCCCAACAACGGAGCCCACTCCTAGAACCTCCCTCCACCTCAGAACTGGAAGACTACTGACTACTGTGGCATCAAGATCCTGCGGGATTACGTAGCATTTACGCCACCACATCTGATTGAACAGCTTGCATTGCCGCGTGTGTGCACAACGTCTAAAAGACGCAGCCAATCAGAATCCTCCATAGCGCTGACACACGAGTTCAGGTCGTGCCAGATGGAAAAAATAAGAGGAGTCAGGTTCATTTCCAAAACTGCATCCTCTTTGGCTCCAGCCTCCCTGTAGTGGGAGGGAGTTTCTCCTCCCTGGTCCTGCAAACTGCTGGACTCCCTCCCACCTCTTTCTGGAAAAGACCCTGTTGGGTGTTGCAGGAACCTCCTTCAGGTCAGTTACAATTTAATGGCTGTTTATTGGCTCAGAGCCATTCTTATTCATATGTGGAACATATTTTTATGTTGAGTCCTCTGTGTTCTTTTTTATTATGAATTTAAAGAATGTATAAAGATATCACATAATTTAATCCTTTTTTTCCCATTTCTCTTGCAAATTTTTTTCTAGTCTGACTACTGTGCTTTAATATTTTCTTTGTTTCTTGCTTGTACTTAGTGATTAAGACTATGAATATATATATATGTATATGATTGGTATTAATAGTAATGTCTTTTACCAGTTGTATTTGTTTTTATTGATTACCTCTGTATATAATCATCCAATATAGTCATATTTTATGACTTAGAAATTGATTTTTATAATTTATAATTTCTTTTTGCTCCTTTATACCCCTTACTACCCCTGCAATAGGAAGATTATACAATCTAGCAGTCCCACTCCTGGGTATATATATCTAAAGAAAATTAATTTGGCATACCATCTTTATATTCAAGAAATGGAAAAAAAACTAAGTGTCTACAAAATGATGAATGGAAAAAGAAAATGTGAATGCACACAAAGGAAAGCTATTTGATGGAAATGGAGGACACGTTCATTTACAACAATATGGATGGATGTGAGACTCCTTATCATATGAAAAATATGCCAAACCCAAAAAGACATGAGTGACATAGTCTCAGTCATATGTGGACTCTAACAAAGTGCTTCTCATAGATGCTCAGAGTATGATGGTGGCTAACAGAAACAGGGAAGAGTAGGAATGAGAAATTGCTTGGGAAAAGTTGTTTAACAGGTACTAGGTGGGCCAGCACTGTAGGGTAGCAGGTAAAGCCACCAGTTGCAGCACCAGCATCCCATATGAGTGCAGGTTCATGTCCTGCATGCTCCACATGCTAATGTGCCTGGGAAAGCAGCAGAAGATGACCCAAGTGTTTGAGCCCCTCTTCCCACTTGGGATACCTAAAGGAAGCTCCAACCCCCTGCTGTTGCTACCATTTGGGGAGTGAACCAGGAAATGGAAGACCTCTCTCTCTCTTTCTCTCCCTCTATATCTGTAACTTTGCCTTTCAAATAAATAAATACATCTTAAGAAACAGCTATATGTAAGAGGAAGAAGTTCTGGTGTTCCTTTGAATGATAGAGTAGGGTGACTATGGTGATGATAATGGACCATCTATTTTTTCTTAAAAAATAGAGTCTACATGTTTTGCTCATAAGAAATCACAAATATTTGAAGAGGTTGATACTTTAGGAAAAAACATGGTGCAATATAAATATGTATAGTTGTTTTAAGTTAGTAACTTTTTTATTATTATTTGACAGGTAGAGTTAGAGAGAGAGAGAGAGAGAGAGAGAGAGCGCAAGAGCGAGAGCGAGAGAAAGGTCTTCCTTCTGTTGGTTTACTCCTCAAATGGCTGCTATGGCTGGTGCTGCACTGATCCGAAACCAGGAGCCAGGTGCTTCTGCTTGGTCTCCCACGCAGGTGCAGGAGCCCAAGGAACTGGACCATCCTCCACTGCCCTCCCGGGCCAATGCAGAGAGCTGGACTGGAAGAGGAGCAACCAGGACTGGAACCTGGTGCCCATATGGGATGCCAGCACCGCAGGCGGAGGATTAACCAAGTGAGCCCTGGCGCCGACTCCCTAAGTTAGTAACATTTAAAGACATTTAAATTTGATGTAATTTGTGTTACATAAGAGAATAGTACATAAGAAAACAAATATATATGTGTGTGTATACTCTTGTAAACATTCATATATTTATATATCAACATATAAACACATGTATATAAGCATACATATAAATTTAATATCCAAAGTTTGGAAATACTTATATAATTTCAATTGCATTTCTGCAACTGGAGAAATGACTCATATTCATAATTCCCTTATTCCACTCTCCAGTCTGTTATTCCCTTTGTCTTCAGAAGGCTCCTATCATACTTACGGCTGTTTCCCTGATGAAATATTCCAGACTTTTCAGAGCTGAATACTTTTGGACAGAAGACTTCCAAATGCCCATAGCAACTGCAGAGTCCCATGGAAGACCCATCTCCAAGATGTTTTGTAGGCAAATAGAGGTCAGGAATGATGCTGTATAGGCTAGTCACCCAAGGTGAACCAATACCACCAGTGTTCCCAATGACCAGGCCAACCATATAAAAAGATATTCAAAATCATCTTAAGACGTAAGATTGGAAATTCAGAATGGTAAAATCAGGTCCAGGAAGGAGGTTCATAGGAACAATCATCCATATCAAAAGAAAGTTTAATATAAGAATTATGCAAAACTAGGGTTGTACTTCTTATAGAGCTTCTGAAAATATTCAACTTAAAGGAAGCTATATATATATATATATATATATATATATATGTCAACATCTAAAAGAACATATTGGAAACTCAATAAATGTAAGGAATGAATTTGAGGGACTAATTTTCCATTTTTTTTTGACAGGCAGAGTGGACAGTGAGAGAGAGAGACAGAGAGAAAGGTCTTCCTTTACCGTTGGTTCACTCTCCAATGGCCACTGCGGCCGGCGCACCGTGCTGATCCGATGGCAGGAGCCAGGAGCCAGGTGCTTTTCCTGGTCTCCCATGGGGTGCAGGGCCCAAGCACCTGGGCCATCCTCCACTGCACTCCCTGGCCACAGCAGAGGGCTGGCCTGGAAGAGGGGCAACCGGGACAGAATCCGGCGCCCCGACCGGGACTAGAACCCGGTGTGCCGGCGCCGCTAGGCGGAGGATTAGCCTAGTGAGCCGCGGCGCCGGCCTAATTTTTCATTATTAATGTCAATAATTTTTATGGTAGAGGAAAGGAAAAAATATAAGACAAAATTCATGAAGAGAAAGATGAAGAAAAATGTAAATGCTAAAAAATATACATGAGTTGTAATAAATAAATACCAGTGTAAACTAACAGAGCAGCATTAGTATTAAAGTGTATCATTCTTGAGCTTATAATTTAATAAATGTGTAAAATATGTCATTACTGTATTTTCTTTTTAATAACAAAATCAATGAATATAATAATTCAATAGAGGATCATAGCTTGAAATAATGTAAACAAACCAAAAATACAGGAAGAAAATAGGAGAGAACTGTAATTCATCAAAAAATAGGGAACAAAAGTAACTCAAATAAAACAAGGTATACAAAGAAATAAGCTTATAATCCTGAATATATTAAGTTATGCATTAAGATTAAGTGATCCTCATGGGGTGGGCATGATGGTGCAATGTTTTAAGCTAGTGCTTGGGACACCTGTATCATATATCCTTGTGCCTGATTTCAGTCCTAGAGATGCCATTTCTCTGATGGTTTCCTGCAAATGGACATGAAAGGCAACAGAGAATAGCTCATATTTTTGGGTTCCTCCCTACCTACTCAGATTTGAATGGAGTTTCTGGCTCCTGGCTTCAGCCTCACACAGCCATAGTTGTCACAGGCATTTCAGGGAGTGAAACAGCACATAAAATATATATCTGCTTCTGTCTCTACTTTCTTGTTATTATACCTTTAAGTAAGTAAATCCTTAAAAAACAAACAAGGGATCTTCAGATATAATGAAAACCAAATATAGATACATGAATTCTACATGACATGTAATAAAAGTCACTTTATAAAAAATTAAATTTACATTTTTAAGGTATACAGATTTCATGTGCTTCATATATATAGATTTAGGAATATAGTGATAATTCACACACTAGCCTCCCTCCTGACCATGCTCCAACACTTACTCCTCCCTCTCATATTCCCACTCTCAATTTTTGCAAAAATCTATTTTCAGTTTACTTTTTATTCATAAGATTAACCCTACACTGAATTCAACAAATAGAATGAAGAAAGAAAAAATTGTTCCTCACCAGTAGAGACAATGGTTGTAAACAATCTAATAGAGAACCTAAAATCTAATGTCTTGGAGTGAAATGGATATTTTGAGTTCTGATGATTGTTTAAATGTACATTTTATCTGCTATGATTCACTTGTTGAAAATATGTTAACAAAATGTGTGCTATAATTACATTACATCAAAATTGTTACAAAAATACACCTATACCTATTTCTTCTATAATCAGACAAAAATTCTAAGACAAAATATGATAGTAATTGGGGTCAGTGCTGTGGCATAGCGAGTAAAGCTGCTTCCTGCAGTGCCAGCATCCCAAATGGGTGCCAATTCAATTCCCATCTGCCCAACTTTTGACCCAACTCTAAGCTATGGCCTGGGAAAGTAGTAGAAGATGGCCCAAGTCCTTAGGCCCCTGCACCCACATAGGAGACAGGGAAGAAGCACTTGGCTCCTGGCTTCAGATCCGTGCAGCTCTGGTCATTGCGGCCAATGGGGAGTGAACCAGTGGATGGAAGACCTCTCTCTCTCTCTCTCTCTGCCTCTGCCTCTGTGTAACTCTGCCTTTCAAATAAATAAATAAATATTTCAAAAAACACAATGAAACTTTAAAATGATAGTCATTAAATTGCATTGATTTAATTTAATCTCAATCTGCACTAGGAAGAAAGGAAACATGCTTTATTCCCATCAACAGTTATATTTACTGGTTTGTGTGTTAGTCAATATTTCTTATTTATAGTTATTACTTTTTGCTTTTTTTTGTTTTTTACTAAACAAATATATACCTATAAGTGTTCAGCTTCTTTTTAAAAAATAAAGTAAAAATTATTGAAAATTTATTTAGATACTATCACAGATAAATTTTTGAATTCTTGAGCAACCTCAATTTTAAACAAGAATAAAGGCAAATTTCTTGGAAAATTAATCCTTTAGTTACCTATACCAAAAAATAAACTATTGAATTTTTTAGCAAACTCAAATATGTAAAAGGATAACAAATACACTATTTTAAGTGTAAAAATATACTATATCCTCTGCTGAAGAATAGTGTAGTAATACTATATTAACAGTGGTAAAATAAGCATAATATATTTGTGATTAGAAAATGACTGTAAATAATTATATCAACCTATTATATGCAAACATGAATATCAGTATTTTATAAAATAACAGAAAATTCATTTAAAATAAATAAATATTTATTTATCTTGGAAATGCTTCATCTTTTAATTGAGTTTTTTTTATTTTTAACAGGCAGAGTGGACGGTGAGAGATAGAGACAAAGAGAAAGGTCTTCCTTTTCAGTTGGTTCACCCCCAATGGCCGCTGTAGCCAGCATGCTGTGGCTGGTGCACTGCACTGATCCAAAGCCAGGAGCCAGGTGCTTCTCCTGGTCTCCCATGGGGTGCAGGGCCCAAGCACTTGGGCCATCCTCCACTGTACTCCAGGGCCACAGCAGAGAGCTGGACAGGAAGAGGAGTGACCAGGACAGAATCTGATGCCCCAACTGGGACTAGAATCTGGGGGGCTGGTGCTGAAGGTGGAGGATTGGCCTATTGAGCCATGGTGCCAGCCTTTTAATTGAGTTTTAATATAAACTTACTTGATAGGGATAGAAGAAGAGAGATTGAGTTTGAGAGTGAGAAAAAGAAAACTCCTATCTGCTAGTTCATTTCAAAAATGCCTGCATTTCGGTCCTCAACTGATGCTGAAACTAGGAATCAAGAACTCAATCCACATACCCCATTTGGGAAACAGGAACTGAACTACCTGGTTCATCACTACTGTACCCAGTTATCTGCATTAGCAGGAATCTGTAATTCAGAGCACAAACAGGTACACCCCAGTATGGGATGTGGTTGTCTTAACAGTTAAGACTAATTCCAACCTAATTGAATATTTTAAGATAAAATCAGCAATTTACATGAAAGATATAGGTGATGTCTCATTCTGTGGTTTACTGCCCCAGAGCCAGCCAGCAGGGATAAGGGAATTCAATTCAGTTCACATACAATAGGTATCAAGAACTCAATTATTTGAACCATCAACACTGCCTCCCCAGATCTAAATTAGTGAGAACCTGGAGTCAGAAGGCAGTTATCCCAGGTACTCGAATATGGTTCAAGGTTTCATAACTGCCAGGCCAAATGTCCACCCCTATCCTCTCTCTCTCATAAGTCCTGGCAATGTTTTCACTTTGCCTGAAATGCTCTCCTATATCCAACTTCATGACTTACATGTAGAATGTTCTATCTTCTCTGTGCTCCAGGTTTCATTATTTTATACATTCTTAATGTTATATGACTAATGAGGAGAAAGCCTCCACCTAATATACTTGTTATGAGAAGAGGTCAACTTTGGAATAGTTAAACACAGGATTCAAGATTCACCAGTGCAGACTTATGTCCCAACTCTGTTGATTACTAGCATGGAACATCCTTTAACTTACAAGCCTGGGATGACCTGAAGACCTAGCTAGCAGATCTAACTAGCACAGCTTCTGTAAGGATCAAGTGATTAATGCATTACTCAAAATACAAATAGCAATAGATCAAACATAACTTTGCAGTAGCAAAGTTAAATACATATAATGATAATGAGTGATTTATCATTGTGGCAATATTTATAATTAAACTTTATGTACCTTTATATGAATAAGAACAGTGTCAAATGAATCATCATGGCAAAATCTGCAATACTGCTAATAAATGTACTTAAAGAAAGTAAATTGTTCATATTGTCCTGAAAGGAACTAAATATTCTTGGTCCATTGAAGCCTATATACTAAAATTATATAATGAATTCGAATTAGTAACAATGGGACTGATTTTGACTTTTTTCAAATTTGATTCATGAATTTTGGAATTCTTTGCCATGCTTTTCAGCTCACTATTTCTCCTTCACATTTTCAGAAAAAAATATACATATAATTGAAAAGATTTTTTTCAACTTTTATTTAATAAATATAAATTTCCAAGGTACAACTTTTGGATTATAGTGGCTTTCCCCCATCATCTGCCTCCCACCCACAACCATCCCATCTCCCACTCCCTCTCCCATTCCATTCACATCAAGATTCATTTTCAATTATCTTTATATACAGAAGATCAAACTTAGTATATACTAAGTAAAGATTTCAACAGACTGCACCCACACAGACACACAAAGTATAAAGTACTGTTTGAGTAGTAGTTTTACCATTAATTCACATAGTACAACACATTAAGGACAGAGATCCTACATGGGGAGCAGGTGCACAGTGACTCCTATTGTTGATTTAACAATTGACCCTCTTATTTATGACATCAGTATTCACCAGAGGCTCTTGTCATGAGCTGCCAAGGCTATGGAAACCTCTTGAGTTTGCCAACTCCGATCTTATTTAGACAAGGGCATAGTCAAAAAAGGAAGTTCTCCCTTCAGAGAATGGTACCTCATTCTTTGATGGCCCATTCTTGGAAAGATTTTTTAATGAGGGAAGTACAACATTGATCTTGGGTCTATCCTTGGTTGAAAGTAAAGCTTGCTTACACTGTTGATGGTGAAAAGTCATTTGCAATCTTTACAACTTTCCTCTTCAATCTGACCTTTGCAGCTCACCAAAAATGGAATGTTTGCACACCATGCTTAAATTCCATTTTACAATATGGTGTGTCATTCTTTCTCAGCTCAGCATAGTCATTTTAGGCAATTGTAAGCTTGACACCTGATTTCACTTAAACAGCTCCTTCCCAGAGCATAATTAGTAGTGCATTTTTTACAAAGGCACATCCACATGGCACAGATGGCATTCTTCATACCAGACGAGCAATGATGGAGTTGGAAACCAACCAAATCATCCACAAAAATTGTGAGAAAATCAAGACAGACATCGGAGTGGAAGGAAAATGTTCCTTCTCTTCCAAATTGCACATGAACATATGCTAAAACCTGTTCTTTACTTTTTTATTTCTTCTCTTCTTAGTGCATTATTACTGCAATTTGTGCTCATAACCACATTTTTGTTTAAATTTAGTGATGCCTATAACACTGCCAATTTAAAATGTTGTAGCACTCCATTTTTCAACTATATTAACAGGGATTTAAAATAATTTCCTTAGATGATCTCACATCTTTTCATTCATGTATTTATTCAAAAATGTTTACTGATCACTGCAAACTCTCAGGTACAGTCAATGGTTGCACTAGGGCACTTCAAAAAGTTCATAGAAAAAGCAATTAAGAAGTGACTGCTTTGGAGAAAAAAAGTTGAAATCCATGCAGTTTGTGCATTGCATACATTCTCCATGAACTTCTTGGAGATCCTTCTACATATGGCTTTCAAAACTTTTGTGTAGAAAAGATGTGTGACCAGGGTGTAACCATTTGATAGCATCTTAAAGCCCAGGTCAACATCTGGAGATTATTCTACACTATTGGGATTTCTCTGCAAAGGAAGGGCCATGAAATGCTCTGTCTTGGCCAACAGGTGAACAAATGACAGGCAGAGTGGATAGTGAGAGAGAGAGACAGAGAGAAAGGTCTTCCTTTGCTGTTGGTTCACTCCCCAATGGCCACTGTGGCCAGTGTGCTGCAACCAGCGCACTGTGCTGATCTGAAGCCAGGAACCAGGTGCTTCTCCTGGTCTCCCATGGGGGTGCAGGGCCCAAGTACTTGGGCCATCATCCACTGTACTCCCAGGCCACAGCAGAGAGCTGGACAGGAAGAGGAGCAACTGGGATAGAATCTGATGCCCCAACCAGGACTAGAACCAGGTGTGCCCATGCCGCAGGTGGAGGATTAGCTTATTGGGCCATGGCACAGGCACAAATGTGTAAGTTTTAAATTTGCTAAAGTCACCACAAGCTACTTAATAATGTGGTTTGCATCTAGAGATCCACTCTGGCTGCATTGTGAAGGACTGACTACACACTGCAAGAGAGGCCTGGAGAGCAGGAGGAACAGCTGGCTTCTCTGGTTTTCCCTAAAGGTTAATCCAGGGCCACAGGGTTCCTGTGTCCTCCTGCCCAAGTATCCCCATAGAAACTCCAGTTCTGGTCCATACAGATTTATTTGTACTTTGTTTTTTAAACTGAAGACAAGCTTTCTCTTTTATTTAAAGGTTTCCATGTTTATTTGAAAGGTTGAGCTTTAGACAGAATGGGATGGGGTCAACGGGGAGAAACAAAGAGATCTTCTATATGCTAGTTTACTCCCCAAATGGCCACAAAATCGAGGGCATGGCCAGTCCAAGGCCAGGAGCCAGGAACTCATCTTGGTCTCCCACTTGGTTGGTAAGGTCCATTGTACTTAGATCCATGCCCTGCTGCCTTCCCAGGCACATTGGCAGGAAGATGGATCCAAAGCAGAGCAGCCAGGACTCCAGCAGGCAGTCTTCCATGGGTTGCTAGCATGCAAGTGGCAGCTTAACACACTGCATTATGATGGCAGCTCCAGAAGACCTTCCTTTAATTTTGAACATCTTCATTAAAAATTATCTTGGACAAGGGTGAGCATTTAGCCTAGCACTTAATACCCCAGTTAAGGTGTGTCTTAATTCAGTTCAATTCATATTTAATTTCTGGCTGTGGATCCAGATTCCAGCTCCCTGCCAATTTGCACCCTGGAAGTCAGCAGGTAATAGCCCATCTCTTGGGACCTTGTCAACCATATGGGAGACCCAGACTGAGTTCTGACTCCCGCCTTCAGCCTGGCCCAACTCTGAGTGTTGAGGAATTTGGAGAGTAGACCAGCAGGTGGTTAATTTCTCCCTCCCTCTCTCTGTCTTCTCTCAAATAAAAAAAAAAAATTGAGAGTACTTAAGTCATTATTAAATTATTAATTGTATTATTGGTTAGAAAGATTAATACAGACAACTCAAATTGCTTAAAATTATTTATAAGAGACAATGTATTATCTATCTAGTAATATTTCACATAATAGGATAATAAACATGTGTTTATATACTACTGTAAATAACTGTAGCATGGTTACTTTTCAAATAAATCATGTTTTTATAAAAAAGATAATCATTTAGGTCTTTTTTTTTTTGCCAGAGTGTCTTGGCTTTCCATGCCTAAAATCCTCGCATGGCCTCTTCAGCCAGATATGAATGCCTTAAGGACTGATTCTGAGGCAAGAGTGCTGTTTAGGACATCTGCCCTTCTATGAGTCTGCTGTGTATCCTGCTTCCCATGTTGGACTGTTCTCTCTCTTTTTTATCCTATCAGTTAGTATTAACTAGTCTTATTTATGTGATCCCTTTGACAAAAAAAAAAAAAAAAAAAAAAAAGAGGACCTAAATGAAATCTCTGTGAATAAGATCCCAGTAGAAAGAACAGGCCATCAAAGAAGGAGGTACCTTTCTCTGAAGGCAGGAGAGAACTTCCACTTTGACTATGACCTTGTCTAAATAAGATCAAAGTCGGCGAAATCAAAAGGCTTCCATAGCCTTGGCAACTCATGACTAGAGCCTAGGGAGATTACTGACGCCATAAACAAGAGTGTCAAATTGTTAAGTCAACAACAGGAGTACTGTGTACTTACTCCTTGTGTAGGATCTCTGTCCTTAATGTGTTGTCCAATGTGAATTAATGCTATAACTAGTATTGAAAGAGTATTTTACACTTTATATTCTGTGTGGGTGCAAACAGATGAAATCTTTACTTAATATATACTGAATTGATCTTCTGTATATAAAGATAATTGAAAATGAATCTTGATGTGAATGGAATGGGAGAGGGTGTGGATAAGGGGATGGGTGCGGGTGGGAGGGAAGTTATTGGGGGGGGAGCCATTGTAATCCATAAACTGTACTTTGGAAATTTATATTTACTAAATAAAAGTAAAAAAAAATCAGCATTTTTTGTGGACTTTTCAATGACCTGTTATCTGTCTAAACAAAAATGCAACTAAGTACTTTCCTAGTTTTTTTGTCAAAGTAGAAAGTTGATCATTTTTAACATTATAATTTTACAAATGTGTAATATATAACAAGTAAATAGTAAATATATGTGATATTTTAAAATTTCTTATCTAAGAAATCTGAACATCACTACTGAAAAAAAATTAAGGATATGATCAATGATGTTTAAAATACAATTATCGTCCTGCTCTGCGGCTCAATAGGCTAATCCTCCACCTCCGGTGCTGGCACACCGGGTTCTAGTCCCGGTTGGGGCACTGGATTCTATTCTGGTTGCTCCTCTTCCAGTCCAGCTCTCTGCTGTGGCCCAGGAAGGCAGTGGAGGATGGCCCAAGTGCTTGGGCCCTGCACCCACATGGGAGACCAGGAGAAGCACCTGGCTCCTGGCTTTGGATTGGTGCAGCACACGGGCCATAGCGGCCAATGGGGAGTGAACCAACGGAAAAAAAAAAAAAAGGAAGACCTTTCTCTCTGTCCCTCTCTCTCACTGTCCACTCTGCCTGTCAAAATAAATAAAGAAAAAAAATTTTTTTAATTTTAAAATAAATTATCAGAGGTCAGCACTGTGGCTTAGTGGGTTGAGCTGCTGCCTGAAGAATGGACCTTCATGGAACTGTAGTTTGTGACTGTAAAATGCTTAGCACTGGGGGCAGCTTTGTGGAGTAGCTGGTTAAGCCTCCACTTGAGACACTGTTGGAGACCCTGCTGCTGCATTTCCCATCCAGCTCCCTGCTAATGCACCTGGGAAAGCAGCAGAGGATGGCCAAGTGCTTGGGCCCCTGCATCCATGTGGAGACTCAGAATAATACCCTGGCTCCTGGCTTGGTCATGGCCCTGGCTGTTGCCACCATTTAGGAAGTGAACCAGTGAATGGAAGATCTCTTCTCTCTGTAACTCTGCCTTTCAAATACAATAAATCTCTGTGGCCAGTGCCATGGCTCAATAGGCTAATCCTCTGCCTGCAGCGCAGGCACCCTGGGTTCTAGTCCCTGTTGGGGCACCAAAATCTGTCCCGGTTGCTCCTCTTCCAGTCCAGCTCTCTGCTGTGGCCCAGGAAGGCAGTGGAGGATGGCCCAAGTGCTTGGGCCCTGCATGCGCATGGGAGATCAGGAGGAAGCACCTGGCTCCTGACTTCAAATCGGCTCAGCGTGCTGGCCATGGTGGCCATTTAGGGGTTGAAGCAATGGAAGGAAGACCTTTCTCTCTGTCTCTCTCTCTCACTGTCTAACTCTGCCTGTCAAAAAAATAAACAAATCTATGAGTGTGTGTGTGTGTGTATAGATATACACACATATATGCATATATTATATTATATATTATATAGTTATATAATATATAACATAGTTATATAGTTACATAACATATATAATAAACAATTATATAATTTATAATAACATATAATTATATATTAGAATATATCACATTGGACTATATATTATATATCTTTAATATAATATAAATAACTATGTATAATATATATAATTATCAGCAAACTCAGTAAGATGTTTAATTCATTTAGAAATTGAATAAATACAACTTAAAATATGTGTTTTTCATCAGATTCAAAACAATTATTGCAACTGTTGACATATTGACATATATAAGACAATGGCCATTGAATAGAATGTGAATTTGCGAGGTGGAGGCAAGATGGCAGAATAGGAAGGGAGCACACTGATAGTCCGGGGAGAGATAGTTTAATAAAAGTGGAGATACTGCAGGTTCAAGGAAGAGTAGGGGAGGAAACAGCAGAAGAAACTCTTTCGGAAGGCGTGATTCACAGAGGACCTGCGTGGAGAACGTGGGAGCCCACAGTTTGGGACACCAGCGGCAGACTCAACACACCAGCGCTGGAACGCGAGGTGAGCCGAACCTCAATAGCCCAAGACACCGGCAGGCAAGCGGAGAGAGGAGACTAGAGGGAACGACCCCCGGGGGGGAAAAGTTCACCAGGCTAACTGGAAGAGAGAGAGAGAAAAAAAAAGTGACTGGTACGGACACGGTTTCTCTCTCTCCACTCACCTCTCAAGGGCGAGCAAGACAAAGAGCAGGTGCCATCTTGGACATACATCATAAGCAGGGTGACCTCAGGTCTGCACCGGCCCTGAGTCTAGCAGAAAAACTGACTCTGGGTGAGGCAAATTAACAGGAGATTAGGACCTAGTAAATTTGTGGTGCTACTGAACTGAGACTGTGAAAAAAGAGATGGTGGGGGAGAGAACTCACGGAATTCATGTGAGCACTCTCCAGAGACGCTACAATTCTGTAACTTTGGCAACCCAGTGGGAGACTGAAGGAGAATTTGAGCCCACTATGAGGGCCGAACAGATTCCCTGTGTGGTCCTAGGGAAAGAGCTTCTGATCTCTGGCTCCTGTGGGTATATCATTTGCCTGCTAACTACCTCCAACTTCATTCAGCTGTGCAGAATTACTTCCCTTTTGAATCAAAAAAAAAAGAAAGAGAGAGAGAGAGAGAGATTTACCACGCCTAACCTGGGAGTGTCACCTTTGGCACAACAAACAGAGCTCTCAGGCCACACCCATCTCAAGCCCTAAGGCTCCATCAAAAACAGATAGTCCACTTAATCTAGAGTCATAGTATAACAAGAAAAAGCACCACAGTGAAGAAACCAAATATCTCCAATATGCCAAATAACAAACGCAAAAACCAAGGTAATAAAAACAAGGAAGTCACCATGATGCCCTCAAATGAAAAAGACACCCCAATTCAAGATTATGAAGATGATGAGATAGAAGAAATGCAAGAAGCAGATCTCAAAAAATTGATAAGAACATTAAGAAGTTCTCAAAAACAAATTCTTGAACTACAGAAATCCTTAATGGACAAGATAGAAAATCTCTCTCGTGAAAATGAAATATTAAGGAGGAATCAAAATGAAATGAAACAACTAGTCCAACAGGAAACTGTGATAGTGATGAAGTGAAGAATTCAATAGATCAAATGAAAAACACAATAGAGAGCCTTACAAACAGAATGGGTGAAGCAGAAGAGAGAATATCGGACTTAGAAGACAGAGAACAGGAAAGGATACAGTCAGACCAAAGAAAAGAAGAGGAAATTAGAAATCTAAAACATATTGTCAGGAATCTACAGGATACTATTAAAAAACCCAACATTCGGGTTCTAGGAGTTCCTGAAGGCATGGAGAGGGAGAAAGGATTAGAAGGCCTTTGTAGTGAGATATTAGCAGAAAATTTCCCAGGTTTGGAGAAGGACAGAGAAATCCTAGTACAGGAAGCTCATAGAACCCCTAATAAACACGACCAAAAGAGATCCTCACCACGACACGTTGTAATTAAACTCTCCACAGTGAAACATAAAGAAAAGATCCTAAAATGTGCAAGAGAGAAACGTCAGATTACTCTCAGAGGATCTCCAATCAGACTCACAGCTGACTTCTCATCAGAAACTCTACAAGCTAGGAGGGAATGGCGAGATATAGCCCAGGTACTAAGAGAGAAAAACTGCCAGCCCAGAATATTATATCCTGCAAAGCTATCATTTGTGAATGAAGGTGAAATAAAGACCTTTCATAGCAAACAGAAATTGAAAGAATTTGTCGCCACTCGTCCAGCCCTGCAACAGATGCTTAAAGATGTATTACACACAGAAACACAGAAACACGGTCATCAATATGAAAGAAGATAAAGGAAGGAAAGCTCACAGCAAAAGATCACAGGGAATTCAAAGCATATATTAGAACTTATCTTTGGCAAATGGCAGGGCAAAGTTACCACTTTTCATTAGTCACATTGAACGTTAATGGCCTGAACTGTCCAGTTAAGAGACACCGACTGGCTGACTGTATTAAGGAACAAAACCCATCTATTTGCTGCTTACAAGAAACACATCTTTCCAACAAAGATGCATACAGACTGAAAGTGAAAGGCTGGAAAAAGATATACCATGCCAACAGAAATGAAAAAAGAGCGGGCATAGCCATCTTAATATTGGACAACATAAACTTTACCACAAAAACTATTAAGAGTGACAAAGACAGACACTATATAATGATTAAGGGATCAATAAAACAAGAAGATATAACAATTATCAATGTATATGCACCTAACTACAGGGCACCAGTTTATCTAAAAGATTTGTTAAGGGACTTAAAGGGAGACTTAGACCCCAATACAATAGTACTGGGGGACTTCAATACTCCACTCTCAGAAATAGACAGATCAACAGGACAGAAGATCAACAAGGATACAGTAGATTTAATTGACACTATTGCCCAAATGGATCTAACAGCTATATACAGAACTTTCAATCCTACAGCTAAAGATTTTACATTCTTCTCAGCAGTACATGGAACCTTCTCTAGGATTGATCACATACTAGGCCATAGAGCAAGTCTCAGCAAATTCAAAAGAATTAGAATCATACCATGCAGCTTCTCAGACCATAGGGGAATGAAGTTGGAAATTAGAAACTCAGGAATCCCTAGAGCATACGCAAACACATGGAGATTGAACAACAGGCTCCTGAATGAACAATGGGTCATAGAAGAAATTAAAAGAGAAATCAAAAACTTTCTGGAAGTCAATGAGGATAACAGCACAACATACCAAAACTCATGGGACGCAGCAAAAGCAGTGTTAAGAGGAAAGTTTATATCAATAGGTGCCTACATCAAGAAATTGGAAAGGCACCAAATAGATGAGCTTTCAATTCACCTCAAGGATCTAGAAAACCTACAGCAAACCAGACCCAAATCTAGCAGGAGAAGAGAAATAATTAAAATCAGAGAAGAAATCAACAGGATTGAATCCAAAAAATATTACAAAATAAGCCAAATGAGGAGTTGGTTTTTTGAAAAAATAAACAAAATTGACACCACATTGGCCCAACTAACTAAAAAAAGAAAAGACCCAAATCAATAAAATCAGAGATGAAAAAGGAAATGTAAAAACAGACACCACAGGAATAAAAAGAATCATCAGAAATTACTACAAGGACTTGTATGCCAGCAAACAGGGAAATCTATCAGAAATGGATAGATTCCTGGACACACGCAACCTTCCTAAATTGAACCAGGAAGACATAGAAAACCTAAATAGACCCATAACTGAGACAGAAATTGAAACAGTAATAAAGGCCCTCCCAACAAAGAAAAGCCCAGGACCAGATGGATTCACTGCTGAATTCTACCAGACATTTAAAGAAGAACTAACTCCAATTCTTCTCAAACTATTCAGAACAATCGAAGAAAAGGGAATCCTCCCAAATTCTTTCTATGAAGCCAGCATCACCTTAATTCCAAAGCCAAAAAAAGATGCAGCATTGAAAGAGAATTACAGACCAATATCCCTGATGAACATAGATGCAAAAATCCTCAAAAAAAATTCTGGCCAAGAGAATGCAACAACACATCAGAAAGATCATCCAACCAGGCCAAGTGGGATTTATCCCTGGTATGCAGGGATGGTTCAATGTTCACATTAACAGACTGAAGAAGAAAAACCATATGATTATCTCAATAGACGCCGAGAAAGCATTCGATAAAATACAACACCCTTTCATGATGAAAACTCTAAGCAAACTGGGTTTGGAAGGAACATTCCTCAATACAATCAAAGCAATCTATGAAAAACCCACAGCCAACATCCTATTGAATGGGGAAAGCTGGAAGCATTTCCACTGAGATCTGGTACCAGACAGGGATGCCCACTCTCACCACTGCTATTCAATATAGTTCTAGAAGTTTTAGCCAGAGCTATTAGGCAAGAAAAAGAAATTAAAGGAATACAAATTGGGAAGGAAGAACTCAAACTATCCCTCTTTGCAGATGAGATGATTCTTTATTTAGGGGACACAAAGAACTCTACTAAGAGACTATTAGAACTCATAGAAGAGTTTGGCAAAGTAGCAGGGTATAAAATCAATGCACAAAAATCAACAGCCTTTGTATACACAGACAATGCCATGGCTGAGGAAGAACTTCTAAGATCAATCCTATTCACAATAGCTACCAAAACCATCAAATACCTTGGAATAAACTTAACCAAGGACGTAAAAGATCTCTACAATGAAAATTATAAAACCTTAAAGAAAGAAATAGAGGAGGATACCAAGAAATGGAAAAATCTTCCATGCTCATGGATTGGAAGAATCAATATCATCAAAATGTCCATTCTCCCAAAAGCAATTTATAGATTCAATGCAATACCAATCAAGATACCGAAGACCTTCTTCTCAGATCTAGAAAAAATGATGCTGAAATTCATATGGAGGCACAAGAGACCTCGAATAGCTAAAGCAATCTTGTACAACAAAAACAAAGCCGGAGGCATCACAATACCAGATTTCAGGACATACTACAGGGCAGTTGTAATCAAAACAGCATGGTACTGGTACAGAAACAGATGGATAGACCAATGGAACAGAATTGAAACACCAGAAATCAACCCAAACATCTACAGCCAACTTATATTGGATCAAGGATCTAAAATCAATTCCTGGAGCAAGGATAATCTATTCAATAAATGGTGCTGGGAAAATTGGATTTCCACGTGATGAATCATGAAGCAAGACCCCTGCCTTACACCTTACACAAAAATCCACTCAACATGGATTAAAGACCTAAATCTACAACCTGACACCATCAAGTTACTAGAGAACATTGGAGAAACCCTTCAAGATATTGGCACAGGCAAAGAATTTCTGGAAAAGACCCGGGAGGCACAGGCAGTCAAAGCCAAAATCAACTACTGGGATTGCATCAAATTGAGAAGTTTCTGTACTGCAAAAGAAACAGTCAGGAGAGTGAAGAGACAACCGACAGAATGGGAAAAAATATTTGCAAAGTATGCAACAGATAAAGGGTTAATAACCAGAATCTACAAAGTGATCAAGAAACTCCACAAAAACAAAACAAACAACCCAATTAAGAGATGGGCCAAGGACCTCAATAGACATTTTTCAAAAGAGGAAATCCAAATGGCCAACAGGCACATGAAAAAATGTTCAAGATCACTAGCAATCAGGGAAATGCAAATCAAAACCACAATGAGGTTTCACCTCACCCCGGTTAGAATGGCTCACATACAGAAATCTACCAACAACAGATACTGGCGAGGATATGGGGAAAAAGGGACACTAACCCACTGTTGGTGGGAATGCAAACTGGTCAAGCCACTATGGAAGTCAGTCTGGAGATTCCTCAGAAACCTGAATATGACCCTACCGTTTGACCCAGCCATCCCACTCCTTGGAATTTACCCAAAGGAATTTAAATTGGCAAACAAAAAAGCGGTCTGCACCCTAATGTTTATTGCAGCTCAATTCACAATAGCTAAGACCTGGAACCAACCTAAATGCCCATCAACGGTAGACTGGATAAAGAAATTATGTGATATGTACTCTTTAGAATACTATAACGCAGTAAGAAACAACGAAATCCAGTCATTTGCAACAAAATGGAGGAATCTGGAACACATCATGCTGAGTGAAATAAGCCAGTCCCAAAGGGACAAATACCATATGTTCTCCCTGATCGGCGACAACTGACTGAACACCAAAAAGGAAACATCCTGAAGTGAAATGGACACTATGGGAAACGGTGACTTGATCAGCATAGCCCTGACTGTTAATGAACAACTTAATACATTATCCCTCTTAGTAGTTTTTTGTCTGTTCTACTTAATATGACTGGTTTAATTCTGTAATTAATACACAGTTATTCTTAAGTGTTGAAAAGTAACTGAAATGTGATCCCTGTTAGACATAAGAGTAGGAATAAGAGAGGGAAGAGATGTACAATTTGGGACATGCTCAAGCTGACTTGCCCCAAATGGTAGAGTTAAAAACATACCAGGGGACTCCAATTTAAGCCCATCAAGGTGGCATGTACCAATGCCATCTCACCAGTCCAAGTGATCAATTTCAGTTCACAATTGATCATAATGAAAGGACTAAGAGTCAAAGGGAGCACATAAAAAGTCTAGTACCTGCTAATACTAACTGATAGAATAAATAAAGGGGCGAGTGATCCAACACGGGAAGCGAGATACTCAGCAGACTCATATAATGGTGGATGTCCTAAATAGCACTCTGGCTGCAGAATCAGCCCTAAAGGCATTCCGATCTGTCTGAAAAGCCCATGAGAGTATTTCAGGCATGGAAAGCCAAGACACTCTGGCAAAAAAAAAAAAAAATAAAAAACCCTAAATGAAAGATCTCTGTGAGTGAGATGCCAGTGAAAGAACAGGTCTTCAAAGAAGGAGGTACCTTTCTCTGAAGGGAGGAAAGAACCTCCACTTTGAATATGACCTTGTCTAAACAAGATAAGAGTCGGTGAACTCAAAAGGCTTCCATAGCCTTGGAAACTCATGACTGGTGCATAGGGAGATTACTGATGCCATAAACAGGAGTGTCAATTGGTAAAGTCAACAACAGGAGTCACTGTGCACTTACTCTTCATGTAGGATCTCTGTTCTTAATGTGCTGTACATTGAGACTTAATGCTATAATGAGTACTCAAACAGTATATTTCCCTTTGTGTTTCTATGGGGGTGCAAAATGTTGAAATCTTTACTTAATGTATACTAAACTGATCTTCTGTAAAAAAAAAAAAAAGAAGAAGAAATTATCAATTCCCAACTTGACTCTCACTGGGATTAAACATGACAATAGGTCTGATCTGATTTCATCATCATTTAAAAAATCATCTATTATTTTTCACTTTATGTTTGTGTGGAAGCAAACTGTTGAAATCTTTACTTAATGTATGCTAAACTGATCTTCTGTATATAAAGAGAATCAAAAATGAATCCTCATGTGAATGGAAGGGGAGAGGGAGTGGGAAGGGGAGGGATGTGGGTGGGAGAGACAATATGGTGGGGAAGCCATTGTAATCCATAAGCCGTACTTTGGAAATTTATATTCATTAAATAAAAGCTAAAAAAAAAGAATGTGAATTTGCAAAAGAAATCGGTGATGTGTACCAAAAGTCTTAGCATTACAGATTATATTTATTATATACTCTTGTCCCAAATAAGCACTTCCTAAAAAAATCTTTCTTTGGAAAAAATAGGTTTCAGAAGGGTCTATGGAAACTTTTTCTTAGGGAAACTTGAGGATAGAAAAGTAAATATCTAACAGTACAGTATTCATTAAATAGTATATGATAAATCCATATGAAGAAACATACTGCTTAGCAATAAAATATATTTACATTATTAAGCAAAAAAAAATCCTTGCGGAGCAGGATGTATGATATATATTTATATATCCACTATTTTTCTAAAACATGCTTATTTATTTTTTAAATATTGATTTATTTATTTGAAAAAGTTACACAGAGAGAGCAGAGGCAGAGAGAAAGGGGGAGAGAGAGAGAGAGAGAGGTCTTCCACCCACTGGTTCACTCCCCCAATTGGCCGCAATGGCTGGAGCTGCGCCAATCCCAAGCCAGGAGCCAGGAGCTTCATCTGGGTCTCCCACACGGGTGCAGCACTTGGGCCATCTTCCACTGCTTTCCCAGGCCATAGGAGAGAGCTGGGTCGGAAGTGCAGCAGCCAGGTCTTGAACTGCTGGCCATATGGGATGCTAGCATTTCAGGCCAGAGCGTTAACCTGCTGCACCACAGCACCAGCCCCAAAAACATGCTTATACAGATATATTTCCTCAAGCCTTGTGTTATGTGAGCGAAGCCATCTGTTTGACTCACATAAGCGTACCTTAAAAAGATTGTGGAAATGGAATTAAAAGTTAAATTTATTTTGGTTCAAAACATGTTGAAATTTATATATACATGGGTTATTTAAAAGTTCATGGAAAACATGTATTATGAGAAATACATATTTCAAATGTTATGCACCAACATAAACTTATCTTCTACTTCTATTTCCCATGAAATTTTGAAATCCATCAGAAAAACATGGTGTTCCTGGGAAATATCTGGCCATTATTTAATATACTGTAGAGATGCTAAATCTGCCTGAAGTTACTAAGAAAGAGTGTGGTCGTGATTAGACACTTTTTCATTTAACCTCTCTGCGTTGTGACCGATCATCACATTTAAAGAAACTATTTCCAGGTGTTGTGCAATCTCTGATACCGAAATCAGAGCAGAGAGAGTCTTGTTGACGCGGCGGCTCACCGGCCAGAGCCCTAGGGCCAGTTGAAGGGGCTGCCCGCCAGCAGCGAGTCCCGGGTGAGCGTCTCGGTGGGCGTCTTGCCCACCAGGCGCAGCAAGTGGAGCTGCGCAATGAGGGGCGCCTGGAGCGCGCGCAGGGCCGGGCGCGCTGAGGCTGGGACGGGTACTGGGCGCGTAATACTCCATGAGAGCCACCTGCTCCTGCTCCTGCAGCCTTTCCGCGCGCAGAGGCCGAGAGCGCCATGACCTTGAGGCACCGGGCTCCACCGAGTCCCCCTGCAGGCGGCCCAGCTCGTCCACCTGCTCCTGGTCCAGGAAGGCCACGCGCGCTCCGCCGGCGGTGGCGCCCTGTGCAGGCAGGGGCAGCGCTAAGAGCAGCCACGCCACCAGCGCTCTCACCTGGTCCATGCCCAGTGCCGCGCCGCCGCCGCCCGCACCTGCCACACCCGCAGCTGTGCCATCAGCTCCCACACTGGTTGCCCGGGAACGAGTCTTCGCCTCCGCACCTGCCGCGCCCGCAGCTGCACTGGGAACAAGCCTCTGTCCGCCTTCTCACCAGCACCCAGCCAGGAGGGCTGCCAGAGGAGTCTGCCAGCGCTGCCGGGCAGCGATTGCGGGATGCAGCCGCGCTGCAGCGCTGCGGGGCGGCAGGAGGGAGAGAGAGAAGGGCAGGGAGAAGATGGCCAGGGCAAGGATCTCTCAGAGTCCCCCCCACCCCAGCTCCAGGAGAGCCCGGGTGGGGATGGGGCCTGGGGTCTTCCCCAGGTGGGACTGGGAGCTGGGGCCTAGCCTACAGCAAGCAGGTGAGGTGGGAGGAGGGAAACTGAGGCAGGGAGGGCTGGCTGCCAGGCAGGGCAAATTAAGGAGCCTTAATGAGCCCGCCCACCTGGCCTGATCAAATCCGTGAGCTCCAGCCTTGGGCCAGCCTCATGCAGGGCGCATTACCAGCCCTGGAGGGGACTAGGGGCTGGAGGTGGGGCTGAGTTCTGGGGGGTGGGGGTTAGCTGTGCAGCAGGAGTGGCCAAATGCGGCCCAAAAGTGCTGCCCTGGTTATAAGCCCCGCCTGCACCACTCCTCCCCCCATCCTACCCCCAGGGCCTTTGCACCTGCTCACCCCCCCTTCTTCAAACCCCCACCCCAACTCTTTCTCCTCCAGCCCAGGCTGGGGCATGGGGTTCAAATCCCACCCACAACTCCCTCTTTAACACCAACCCCCGAATTAACAAATCTGCTTTAGAGCAGTATTGGCCATGGAGGAAGGGCTACCCTGGTGGCAACTGAAGCCATGGGCTATTTACTGAGGGCCAACTGTATGCAGGGACCCTGGGGCACAACAGTGCACAAGACAAAGAGAGTCCCTGGAGAAGTCATTGGGTTCGAAAGCAAAGTTAGGGGTTGTGATCCATGAGGGTGGGAAGCCATGCATGGGGTGGGGGGTGCAGCACGTGGCTGTAGGCGCGCCCACCTGAGGGCCGGGCCAGCGGGATTTCAGATCAGCCACGTGAGAAGAGGGGCACATGTGAACCCCCCCAAACTGAAGGGAGTGGCTTTTCCAAGGGGCTCTGAGCCAACTTTATCAGCTTCCATCACAGACGCAGTGAGGGGAGAGGACTTCGAAAGCACAAGAGACTGGAGTCAGACCCTGGGAAGAACCGGCAGACAGAAAGCAGGTATGGGGTGCGCATTTATCCTGAGGCTGAAACGCCCTCTCCACCACTACCCCGAGACCACCGCCGCCCCCCCCCCGTGTGGAGCCTGGAGAAACTGCAGGGCATCAGGGCGTCAGCGTTTAGGGCCGTGCTGCTTGGACTGTGTCTGCCCTGGGCCAGGCTGGGGCTTCTGGGGAGGGAACAAGAGTGGGGTCCCCATGGGCTCAGGCTGCCCAGCTCCTGCCTTAAGCAAACAGAGGCAGGGGTGGGGGCAACGGAAACCAAATAAATGTGTGTATGTGCGTGTGTGTCCATGTATGTGTGTGTCCATGTATGTGTGTGTCTGGGTATGTGTGTGTGTATTTCTTCAGGACGCAGTGGCCTGGCCTGGGCAGGGGGACCGGGCCCTGGCCACAGCTGTAATTGGATTCCTGCACCAGTACAGGGTACAATGGCCCTGGTCTTGTGGTTAGCAGGTGCCAAGCCCGGGCCCCACCGGCGAACTGCAGGGAGGATGGGGGCCGCTCACCCTCCTTCCGCAGGCAGCGGGGCTGGGGTGCCATTCACCCACCTACCGCACACCCCCCCTAGGCTGCAGCGGGGCTGGGGGCCACTCACCCTCCTTCTGCACAACCCCCCTGGTAGCACTTCTTGAGCCGGCAGGACTGGCACTGGTCACGCTGATGTTGGTCCATCTGACAGTCCCAATTGGACCTGCAGGTGTAGCAGTGTTAGGAGCCGATTGTCTAATGAATATACAGGTGTGTGTTTTTAAAGCCTGATAATTTTAGACATAACTTTCTCCACGTTTTATATTTCTATATTTTAGTTTTCATGTATCCATTTGAAAGGCAGAGTGTAATTCTGTGTGTGTGTGGCAGGAACCCTATTCCTTGAGCCTTCCTGTGCTGCCTCCCAGCGTCTGCATTAGCAGGAAGTTGAAGACAGAAATGGAATGAACACTCAGTCGCCCCCATTCCATTGTAGCAAGGTTGTCTCAAGGGGATTCTTAACCACTTGGCCAAATGCTCGCTCCTGCTTACTACTTTTTAAACACCACTCTCTTACATTACATAGGCCCAGGATCACAAAAATTACCAATTCCAATGTTGGCAAAGCCAATGAAAATGGAGCTCTTACAAAGTAAATGAAAGCCTAACGAATTATTTAATTAGAAGTATTAGCTTGAATAAAATAATACCTTGAGTTTCATGTTTCATCAGGTTAGATAAGTGATGGATTTTCAATATCAATATACACTGAACATAAAAAAGATGTACAAATATTTTCAACCATCAGTATTACACATTTGCAAAAGCAGTGGATGCTTGAATAGTTCTACAAAAATGTGTTCCAAAATCATGTGATTAGTCTTTAAATAAAGGAAATGAATGTTTATCTCAATGAACCATTTCCAAAAGGGCAGAAATACAAAATAAAGACCCTATTCATTAAATAAAACTTAATAAAAAGCAATTGGTATGTGATAAATGATTCTGGTATTATAGATGAGCATTGTGCTGTCATAATCAATTGTGATATCATAGTCCTACCATTGTGCCATCATAACCCATCATCATACTGTCATAAAACACACTATGATATCATAATAAATTTTCAAATATGAACCACCATTCTGATAACATAAGAATTCCCTTTTGCCAATATAATCAATTCTGATGTAAAAGCCTGCTGTTGCTGTAATAAAGTACCATGATGCAATCAGCCAGAGCATTGACATCAGAATTAATTTTGATGCTGTTAATCACAATTGTTATCATAAGAAATTTTCATGTTATAATCAATTGCTATGTGGTAAACCTTGATTCTGATATAAAATACCTGTGGGGAGCAACTGGGACTAGACCAAGTTACTGGAATTAAGACATTCTATGCATCTGCTCTCCCACAACATGGCGCTGAGAAGGGAGTAAACAACTTTTACACAGCTGCCTCCAGTTTGACCAATAACCTGCAGGAGCTGATCCTGCTCCTGATTGGAGGAGAGCAGCGTACTCGGCGTGTGGGTAGCAGAGTTGGGATTGGTGGAAGAGGACTATAAAGGAGAGACAACATGCACGGGGAACATCCGGATAACATCTGAGCAGCCCCCGAGAGAGCCAGCCGGCGGTGTGCTGCTCCCCCGCGGAAGTGGGGAAAGTGGCAGGGGGCACCGCCCTTCCACGGAGGTGGAAGGACCGCAGCCAACCTGGGAAGAACCAGCAGCAAACCCGGGAAGGGCCGAGCAGACAAAAGAACAACGCAGGGTCTAGTGTCGTTCCTCCATGAAGAGGGGGAGCGACAATACCATTGTGATGTCAATTGCTATGTCATTAACCTACCATTGTGCCATCATAAAAATTGTGATGTTATAAACCAATCATCTTGCTACATCTACCAATTTTGATGTCATAAACCACTGTTGTATTTTAACACATTGGAAGATTATAATGTTTGTTATGTTAAACCTCATTTCTGTTATCATGATCCTGTCATTGATGTCATAATCAATTGTGTTATCATAATGAAAACAATATGCCATCATAAGAAATTGCGATGTCATATCAACATTATATTTTCATAATAACATTGTAGTATAATCAAATGGTCTGAGTAAACAACCATTCTGATATCATAAACCTACATTTGTGATATCATCAAAAGTGATATAATCTTTTCTGCCTTCATACCAATTTTGATGTCATGTACCACCTTTATTGTCATAAAACATCATGATATAATCTATTGGTTTGTGATAAGCTATCATTCTGATACCATAATTTTACATTTGTGATTGTGATGTCAACAAATCTGTTGTCATATCTCATATATTGTGATGTCATAATTAATGAATTCATAAATCTACTGTGATATGATTCTGATATGGTTGTGATGTCATAATAAATTTTGATATTATAAACTTACCATTTTGGTGTCCTAAATGATTGTGATTCGATAATCCACATTGTGAAATCATAGTTAATTTTGATGTTATAATTGATTGGTTTCTGATAAACATTCATTCTGATATCATAAACCTTCCATTGTGAAGTCCTAATCATTTGTGATGTCATAATCCAAATTTTATGACATCATAATGAGTTTTGAAATCATAAATTGCCATTGTATTATCAAAAAACATTATGCTAAACTGATCTTCTGTATATAAAGAGAATCAAAAATGAATCTTGATGTGATTGGAAGGGGAGAGGGAGTGGGAAAGGGGAGGGTTGCAGGTGGGAGGCACCTTATGGGTGGGGAAGCCATTGTAACATTTTAATCCATAAGCCGTACTTTGGAAATTTATATTCATTAAATAAAAGTTAAAAAAAATGTTTCTGATGCCATAATTAGTTGTGATGTCATAAACATTATACCATATAATCAATTTGGATGTAATAAACCCCTTTATATTGCCATAATAATATAGTATCATACATTCTGGTATCAAAAACATACCTTTAATATCTCATTGTCATAACATCATTTTGTCATAATCAATTTTGATGTAATAAAGCTACCATTTTTCTTTCATAAATTTTTTGTTAAATCATCACACATTGTGTCATAATAAAATTTGATGTCACAAATACCCTTGCTTTGTCAAAAAATGTAATGTTGAAATAAAATGTTAAGTGATAAAACACCATTCTGGGGGCCAGCGCTATGACACAGTATGTTAATCATCTTCCTGTGGTGCTGGCATCCCATATGGGTGCCCATTGGAATCCTGGCTGCTCCTCTTCCAATCCAGCTCTCTGCTATGGCTTGCGAAGGCAGTGGAAGATGGCTCAAGTCCTTGGGCCCCTGCACCCACATGGGAGACTGGAAGAAGCTCCTGGCTTCTGGCTTCAGATCGGCTGGAGTTGCAGTCATTTGGGGAGTGAACCAGTGGATGGAAGACCTTTCTCTCTGTCTCTCCCTCTCACTGTCTGTAACTCTACCTCTCAAATAATTAAAATCTTTTTAAAAAAAAACCCACCATTCTTCTATCGTAAAACTGTCTTTGTGAATCAGTTGTGATTTTATAAACAGTGTTCCATAATAACTAATTTTGATGGCATATACTTTCTTTGCATTATCATAGAAAAAATTGTGGAGGCATGCATTGTAGCATAATGGATTAAATTGCCATGTGGCAAGACAACATTTCATATGGGCACTGGTTCAAATCCTGGCTGCCCCAGTTCCAATCTGTCTCCCTGCTAATGAGCTTGGGAAGGCAGCAGAGGACAGTCCAAGTCCTCGGTCCCTGTTCCCATGTGAGAGACCTGGATAAATCTCCTGGCTCCTGTATTTGAACTGGTACAGCTTTGGCCATTTTAGCCACTTGGGGAAATGAATATCCTTCTCTACTTCTGCCTTTCAAAAAATTAAATAACTATTTTTTAAAATTGTGATATCAGTCTATTCGTTTGGATAAGCCACCCTTCTAATATCATAAACCTACCTTTTTGTTGCCATATTCAAATTGTGATGACATACAGCTACCTCATTGTGGGGAGCAACTCGGACTAGACTAAGTTACTGGAATTAAGACTTATTCTATGCATCTGCTCTCCCACAATATGGTGCTGAGAAGGGAGTAACAACTTCTACGCAGCTGCCTCTCGCCAATTTGATTGACTGAGCTGCAGGAGCTGATCTTGCTCCTGATTGGAGGAGAGCAGCGTACTCGGCGTGTGGGTAGCAGAGTTGGGATTGGTGGAAGAGGACTATAAAGGAGGAGAGAGACAACATGCACCAGGAACATCTAAGAGGAACATCTATCTGAAGGAACACCTGTGCAGCCCCCAAGAGAGCCGGCCGGCAGTATGCTGCTCCCCCGCGGAAGTGGGGAAAGTGGCTAGGGGGAACCACCCTTCCACGGAGGTGGAAGGGATGGTAGCCAACCCGGGAAGAACCAGCAGCAAACCCGGGGAGGGCCGAGCAGATGAAGAACAGCGCAGGGTCCTGTGTCGTTCCTCCACGAAGGGGGGAGCGACACCTCATGCCATCATAATCAATTTTGATGTCATAAATGACCATTATATTGTCATAAAACACTGTAATGTGATTCTTCCAACCTTACCCTCCCTCACACTCACATTCCCACACTTCCTCCTCTCTCTCCTATTCTTATTCTTATTTTTTACAAAGATCTATTTTCAATTAACTTTGTTTTTTAAAAATTATATTTATTTGAGAGATAGAGTTACAAACAGTTTGTGGGAGAAACAGAGAGAAAGATCTTCTGTCCACTGGTTCACTCCCCAAATGGCTGCAATGATCAGAGCTGGACCAATCCGAAGCCCCAGGCCATAGCCATAGCAGAGACACTGGATTGGAAAAAGGAGCAGCTGGGACTAGAACTGGTGCCCATAGGGGATGCTGGTGCTGCAGGTGGAGGATTAGCATACTGCACCACAGCACCGGCCCCTCAACTTTATACTCATAAGATTAACCCTACAATATATAAGAGTTCTACAAATAGTATGAAAAAATTATCCCTTAACAATTGTGACAAGAGCTGTTTAAAACCATTGCATCTAAAAGTGGCAACTTCACTTCTATAGATTACCTTTCAGGTACTCTATTAGTTTCCACAGATCATGGAGAAAATACGGTATTTGTCCTCTTGTGGCTGGCTTATTTCATTAAGTATAATGGTTTCCAGTTTCATCCATTTTGTTGCATTATTTTAAATCACTGTGTAGTATTCCATAGTGTATATAAAATAATTTATCTAGTCTTTAGTTGATGGACACCTGTGTTGATTCCATATCTTAGCTATTATGAACTGAGCTACAATGACCAAAAACTGTCATCACAATCAATGTGGTTGTCATAAACCATGATAATCTGTATAGCCATAATCAGTTGTTATGTGATAAAACAACATTATAATATCATAAACCATTGTGCCATCTTTGTCAATTGTGCTGCCATAAAAATAATATCATGCCCTATTGTGCCATCACAATATGTTCTGATGTCAAAAACCAAGGAACCATCGTGAAATCATCAATATTGATATCATTAAACACCATTGGATTATAATAAAAATTTTGATGTGAAAATCATTTTGTAATAAACCACCATTCTGATGACATAAAACTACCTCTATGATGTCATAATGTATTGTCATAAAAACCATTTTGGCATCATAATCAATTTTGATACCATAACCATCATTGCAATACCAAAGTCAGTTGTGGTGCCATAATACCATTGTGATGTCCTATTCAATTGTGATGTCATAGTACATTGTTGTCATAAACTAATGTTGAGATGCCACAAATTATCATTGTCATAAATCAACCATTGTAATATCATAATCAAATTTGAAGTAAAAAATGTTGACATAATCAATTTTGATGTATTAACCATTATTGTGATATTTTAGCCAATTGTGATGATAGAAAACCATTGTGATACCATAATCAATGTGAAGTCATAAATTTTGGATGTCATAAACTAATATTTAGATGCAATATGCAAAACTTTGTCATATAATAAACAGTTTATTGTGAACACACGAAAGAACTGATATCATAAACTTATCATTGACATAAACTGAGCACTGTGATGACCTAAACCTTAAACGACACTACACCCCTAATGGATCTAACAGATATCTACAGAGCTTTTCATCCTACACTTAAAGAATTTACATTCTTCTCAGCAGTACATGGAACCTTCTCTAGGATTGATCACATACTAGGCCATAGAGCAAGTCTCAGCAAATTCAAAAGAATTAGAATCATACCATGCAGCTTCTCAGACCATAGGGGAATGAAGTTGGAAATTAGCAACTCAAGAATCCCTAGGGCATATGCAAATACATGAAGATTTAACAACATGCTCCTGAATGAACAATGGGTCATAGGAGAAATCAAAAGAGAAATCAAAAACTTTTTGGAAGTAAATGAGGATAACAGCACAACATACCAACTTATGGGATACAGCAAAAGCAGTGTTAAGAGGAAAGTTTATATCAATAGGTGCCTACATCAAGAAATAGGACAGGCACCAAATAAACAAGCTTTCAATGGATCTCAAGGATATAGAAAAACTGCAGCAAACCAGACCCAAATCTAGTAGGAGAAGAGAAATAATTAAAATCAGAGAAGAAATCAACAGGATTGAATCCAAAAAATATTACAAAAATAAACCAAATGAGGAGTTGGTTTTTTGAAAAAATAAACAAAATTGACACCCCATAGGCCCAACTAACTAAAAAAAGAAAAGACCCAAATAAATAAAATCAGAGATGAAAAAGGAAACGTAACAACAGACACCACAGAAATAAAAAGAATCATCAGAAATTACTACAAGGAATTGTATGCCAGCAAATAGGGAAATCTATCAGAAATGGATAGATTCCTGGACACACACAACCTTCCTAAATTGAACCAGGAAGACATAGAAAACCTAAATAGACCCATAACTGAGACAGAAATTGAAACAGTAATAAAGGCCCTCCCAACAAAGAAAAGCCCAGGACCAGATGGATTCACTGCTGAATTCTACCAGACATTTAAGGAAGAACTAACTCCAATTCTTCTCAAACTATTCAGAACAATTGAAAAAAGAGGGAATCCTCTCAAATTCCTTCTATGAAGCCAGCATCACCTTAATTCCTAAGCCAAAAAAAGATGCAGCATTGAAAGAGAATTACAGACCAATATCCCTGATGAACATAGATGCAAAAATCCTCAAAAAAAATTCTGGCCAAGGAATGCAACAACACATCAGAAAGATCATCCAACCAGGCCAAGTGGGATTTATCCCTGGTATGCAGGGATGGTTCAATGTTCACATTAACAGACTGCAGAAGAAAAACCATATGATTATCTCAATAGATGCTGAGAAAGCATTTGATAAAATACAACACCCTTTCATGATGAAAACTCTAAGCAAACTGGGTATGGAAGGAACATTCCTCAATACAATCAAAGCAATATATGAAAAACCCACAGCCAACATCCTATTGAATGGGGAAAAATTGGAAGCATTCTCACTGAGATCTGTTACCAGACAGGGATGCCCACTCTCACCACTGCTATTCAATATATTTCTAGAAGTTTTAGCCAGAGCTATTAGGCAAGAAAAAGAAATTAAAGGAATACAAATTGGGAAGGAAGAACTCAAACTATCCCTCTTTGCAGATGATATGATTCTTTATTTAGGGAATCCAAAGAACTCTAGTAAGAGACTATTAGAACTCATAGAAGAGTTTGGCAAAGTAGCAGGGTATAAAATCAATGCACAAAAATCAACAGCCTTTGTATACAAAGGCAATGCCATGGCTGAGAAAGAACAGCAAATATCAATCCCATTCACAATAGCTACAAAAACAATCAAATACCTTGGAATAAACTTAACAAGGATGTTAAAGATCTCTATAATGAAAATTACAAAACCTTAAAGAAAGAAATAGAAGAGGATACCAAGAAATGGAAAAATCTTCCATGCTCATGGATTGGAAGAATTAATATCATCAAAATGTCCATTCTCCCAAAAGCAATTTATTGATTCAATATGATACCAATCAAAATACCAAAGACATTCTTCTCAGATCTAGAAAAAATGATGCTGAAATTCATATGGAGTCACAGGAGACCTAGAATAGATAAAGCAATCTTGTACAACAAAAACAAAGCCAGAGGCATCACAATACCAGATTTCAGGACATACTACAGGGCAGTTGTTATCAAAACAGCATGGTACTGGTACAGAAACAGATGGATAGACCAATGGAACAGAATTGAAACACCAGAAATCAACCCAAACATCTACAGCCAACTTATTTTTGATCAAGGGTCCAAAACCAATCCCTGTAGTAAGGACAGTCTATTCAATAAATGGTGCTGGGAAAACTGGATTCCCACGTGCAGAAGCATGAAGCAAGACCCCTACCTTTCACCTTACACAAAAATTCACTCAACATGGATTAAAGACTTAAATCTACGACCCGACACCATCAAATTATTAGAGAGCATTGGAGAAAATCTGCAAGATATAAGTACTGGCAAAGCCATCTTGGAAAAGACCCCAGAAGCACAGGCAGTCAAAGCCAAAATTAACATTTGGGATTGCATCAAATTGAGAAGTTTCTGTACTTCAAAAGAAACAGTCAGGAAACTGAAGAGGCAACCAACAGAATGGGGAAAAATATTCACAAACTATGCAATAGATAAAGGGTTGATAACCAGAATCTACAAAGAAATCAAGAAACTCCACAACATCAAAACAAACAACCCACTTAAGAGATGGGCCAAGGACCTCAATAGACATTTTTCAAAAGAGGAAATCCAAATGGCCCACAGACACATGAAAAAATGTTCAAGATCTCTAACAATCAGGGAAATGCAAATCAAAACCACAATGAGGTTTCACCTCACCCCGGTTAGAATGGCTCACATTCAGAAATCTACCAACCATAGATGCTAGAGGGGATGTGGGGAAAAAGGGACACTAACACAGTGTTGGTGGGAATGCAAACTGGTTAAGCCACTATGGAAGTCAGTCTGGAGATTCCTCAGAAACCTGAATATGACCCTACCGTTCGACCCAGCCATCCCACTCCTTGGAATTTACCCAAAGGAATTTAAATTGGCAAACAAAAAAGCGGTCTGCACCCTAATGTTTATTGCAGCACAATTCACAATAGGCAAGACCTGGAACCAACCCAAATGCCCATCAAGAGTAGACTGGATAAAGAAATTATGGGACATGTACCCTATAGAATACTCTACAGCAGTCAAAAAAAATGAAACCCGGTCATTTGCAACAAGATGGAGGAATCTGGAAAACAATATGCTGAGTGAATTAAGCCAGTCCCAAAGGGACAAATATCATATGTTCTCTCTGATCGGCGACAACTAAGTGAGCACCAAAGGGGAAACATGTTGAAGTGAAATGGACACTATGAGAAACAATGACTTTATCAGCTCTTGTACTGACTGTTGATGTACAATGTAATACTATATCCATTTTAGTATTTTCTCTTTGATTTGTTCTAGTACTATTGGTTGAACTCCATAATTAACACACAATTATTCTTAGGTGTTTAAATTTTAACTGAAAAGTGATCCCTTGTCTAAACAAGATAAGAATCGGAGAACTCAGAGGGCTTCCATAGCCTTGGAAACTCATGACTGGAGCATAGGGAGATCACTGATGCCATAGACAGGAGTGTCAATTGGTAAAGTCAACAACAGGAGTAACGGTGCACTTACTCCTCATGTAGGATCTCTGTCCTTAATGTGCTGTGTATTGAGATGTAATGCTATAACAAGTACCCAAACAATATATTTCACTTTGTGTTTCTATGTGGGTGCAAACTGTTGAAATCTTTACTTAATGTATACTAAACTGATCCTCTGTAAAAAAAAAAAAAAAGAAAAAAAAGAAAAAAAAAGAAATTATCAACTCCCAACTTGACTCTCACTGGGATTAAACATGACAATAGGTCTGATCTGATTTCATCATCATTTAAAAAACATCATCTATTATTTTTCACTTTATGTTTCTGTGTGGGAGCAAACTGCTGAAATCCTTACTTAATGTATACTAAGCTGATCTTCTGTATATTAAGATAATCGAAAATGAATCTTGATGTGAATGGAAGGGGAGAGGGAGTGGGAAAGGGGAGGGTAGTGGGTGGGAGGGACGGTATGTGGGGGAAGCCATTGTAATTCATAAATCGTACTTTGGAAATTTATATTCATAAAATAAAAGTTAAAAAAAAAGAAAAAAAAAGAAAAGTGATCCCTGTTAAATGTAAGAGTGGAAATAAGAGAGGGAGGAGATGTACAATTTGGGACATGCTCAATCGGACTTGCCCCAAAGGGTGGAGTTAGAATCATGTCAGGGAATTCCAATATAATCCCATCAAGGTGGCATGTACCAATGCCATCTCACTAGTCTAAGTGATCAATTTCAGTTCACTATTGATCACACTAATAGGTCTAAGAGTCAAAGGGATCATACAAACAAGTCTAGTGTTTGCTAATACTAGCTGATAGAATCAAAAAGGGAGAGAATGATCCATCATGGGAAGCAGGATACACAGTAGACTCATAGAATGGCAGATGTCCTAAATAGCACTCTGGCCTCAGAATCAGCACTTAAGGCATGTGGATCTGGCTGAAGAGCCCATGAGAGTATTTTAGGCATGGAAAGTCAAGACAACCTGGAAAAAAAAAAAGAAGACCTAAATGGAAGATCTCTGCAAGTGAGATCTCAGTGGAAAGAACAGAGCCATCAAAGAAGTAGGTACCTTTCTCTGAAGGGAGGAGAGAACTTCCACTTTGACTATGACCCTGTCAGAATAAGATTGAAGTCAGCGAACTCAAAAGGCTTCCATAGCCTTGGCAACTCATGACTAGAGCCTAGGGAGATTACTGACGCCAGAAACAAGAATGTCAAATTGTTAAGTCAACAACAGGAGTCACTGTGTACTTACTTTTCATGTGGGATCTGTCCTTAATGTGTTGTCCAATGTGAATTAATGCTATAACTAGTACTGAAACAGTATTTTACACTTTGTGTTTCTGTGTGGGTGCAAACTGATGAAATATTTCCTTAATATATACTGAATTGATCTTCTGTATATAAAGATAACTGAAAATGAATCTTGATGTGAATGGAATGGGAGAAGAAGTGGGAGATGGGAGGGGTGTGAGTGGGAGGGAAATTATTGGGGGAAGGCATTGTAATCCATTAACTGTACTTTGAAAATTTATATTTACTAAATAAAAAAGAAAAAAAACAAAAAATATATATACTGAATTGATCTTCTGTATATAAAGATAATTGAAAATGAATCTTGATGTGAATGGAATGGGAGAGGGAGTGGGAGATGGGAGGGGTGTGAGTGGGAGGGAAATTATGGGGGGGAAGCCATTGTAATCCATTAACTGTACTTTGAAAATTTATATTTACTAAATAAAAAATAAAAAAGAGGGTAAAAAAGACTCCAGAAAACAGTTATGCTCCACTTCAAAAAATGAATAAGAGTTATTACAAGAAGAAAGGGGTGTAAGTGTGTTCTTCTAAAGGAAACAGAATGGGCAAAAGCTCTGAGGTAGAAGAGTGCATGGCAAATCCATGGTATCATCCTATCAGATACTGCCAGCCAGACTCTAGAGGTTGTTAGGATTCAAATTCTACCTCTACTGGCTGATGCTGTGGCTCAATTGGCTAATCCTCTGCCTGCGGTGCTGGCACCCCAGGTTCTAGTCCCAGTTGTGGTGCCAGATACTAGCCCCGGTTGCTCCTCTTCCAGTCCAGCTCTCTGCTGTGGCCTGGGAGGGCATTGGAGGATGGCCCAAGTGCTTGGGTCCCTGCAACTGCATGGGAGACTGGGAGGAAGCACCCAGCTCCTGGCTTTGGATCAGCACAGGACCAGCCATAGTGGCCATTAGGGGAGTAAACCAACAGAAGGCAGACCTTTCTCTCTGTCTCTCTCTCTCACTGCCTAACACTGCCTGTCAAAAAAAATCAAATTGTACCTCTACCAACTACAATTTGTGTTACCTTAGGCAAAATATAAAACCATGATAAGTGCCCTTCTAATGTAAAATGAAGATGATTATTTTACTTCATAGGCAGGTTGGATCAAGCAAATTAACATATAGACAGCACATATCTAGTAGTAGTGTTAGGATTATTGTCAGATATTATTTATATATATTATATAATATGATTTGATATTTTATACTACTTGTCTAGATAGAATTAAAACACTGATTATTCTTTCTTCTGTTAAAGGTAAAAATACTGTGCATAATTTGTTTTAATTTTTAGATTGAAATTAAAGTTTGTGTATATCACATGCATAAAATAATCATACATTCTAACAATACTGTTCAATGACTTTTGATAAATGTATACTGTTGCTCCCCCTCTTCGTGGAGGAACAACACAGGACCCTGCGCTGTTCTTTTGTCTGCTCGGCCCTCCCCGGGTTTGCTGCTGGTTTTTCCCGGGTTGGCTACCGTCCCTTCCACCTCTGTGGAAGGGCGGTTCCCCCTGCCACTTTCCCCACTTCCGCGGGGGAGCGGCACACCACCGGCTGGCTCTCTCGGGGGCTGCTCAGGTGTTCCTCTTAGATGTTCCTGGTGCATGTTGTCTCTCACCTCCTTTATAGTCCTCTTCCACCAATCCCAACTCTGCTACCCACATGCCGAGTATGCTGCTCTCCTCCAATCAGGAGCAGGTCCTGCTGTTTATTGGCTGAACTGGAGGCAACTGTGTAGAAGCTATTTCCTCCTCTCCCAGCGCCATGTTGTGGGAGAGCAGATGCATAGAATAAGTCTTAATTCGAGTAACAGTCTAGTCTGAGTTGCTCCCCACAGTATACCGGTGGGAAACCATCACCACAATCCAGCTTTAGGGAAGTCCCATCACTCCAAAAGTTCTTACAAGCATTTTTGAAGTCTTTCTCCAATTATACCAATTTTACCCGGCAGACCCATGTAAGTCATAAACTGCTATCTCTCCATATATATTTGCCTCTTCTGTATAAATGGAATTATAGACTATGCAAAAAAAAAGACTTTGGTAGAATGAGGTGTGTGGTTGAAGAAAGCTTGGAAGGGCAGTGGTTTTATGCTGTGCAGTGCTCCAATGAAGAGCAAAATCAGTAGTATTTCAACTTATTCTTTCCTCCATTTTGGAATCTCCCAAACCCACAGTCAATAAAACCATGAGATTGCAACCATTCTATTATTTTCACAGCAACATGTTGTAAGCAATGACCAGAATCACAAAACCATCTTTGAGAATTGTGGTATTTACTTTGAAATATTAAAGGAAAATATTCCATAATGCAGTTCCAAGGATACAAAATAACAGTTAATGTCAATTAACTGACATGAAAGACCTAGAACATATTTTAACTACAAAAGCCATCATACATTTTAAATAGATATCTATTATGCTCCTTGCTTCATTCAATAATCCTATAAACTCCTAAAGTACAGGACTGAATTCATAGACTACACTTGTTACACTACAGGCATGGATAGACACACATATTTTCAATAAATTCTTTCTGAGTTTATGAGTGAACTTTACAAAGAAGCTAAGAAAACACAGTTTTCTTATTATATCAAGCATTGAGAAATCTGATTGGGATGATTTGAGTGATGCACCTGGCCTTACATGTCAGTATTACTCTTTCTTGAGAGGTATAGAAATTTTCCATAGCAGCTCTCTAATGAAAATTGCAAGTGAGGTGGAATCCAGTGTTAATTCTAAGAAACAGTAAAACAGCTTTGTAGGATCAACATTAGAATGGAGTCCTATTGCCACAACACGTGTGTCACATTATATTGTGATTGCCAAGAAAAACATAGAGAGTATACTCATTCTAAAACTAGTAAGAAAACATGTAAATGAGCTATTTAGCCAGCATACTTTCCAATAATTCATTTTGCAAAAGTTTCTCCATTCCTTCTGGTTCCCCTCCGCCTCTGGGTTTATGTTGCCCCATATTCAGTCCATCCCAATCTTGCTTTACATGTGAAAATAGAATGAGGATCTTTCTCATGTAACTGGACCTAGATATTTACATATTAAAATATATTATTCATTAAACACTTACTGTTTACCTATTTTAAATCACCATTTGAGATGTGTAGGATAGATGAATAAAACTGATACAAATCAGTGGCTTTGTAAACCCTACATTGTATGAGAACCACAGTTTGTCAGACACTGAATTGTATGAGAACCACAGTTTGTCAGACACTGAACCATTTTGTTTTTATTTATTTAAAAGGCAAAGTAAAAGATAAAGAAGGAGGTAAAGAGAGAAGGGGGAGAGTGTGATGAGGGAGAATAGAGGGAGAAAGCATCCAACCACTGGATCAATCATCAAGTGCCCATCTTTAAGACTGAATCAGTCCAAAGTCAAGAGCCAGGAACTCCATCCAAACCTCCCAGAGGTGTGGCAGGACACAAGCCCTTGCACCATCCTCTACTGCTTTCCCAAGTACATCAATAGCTAGCTTAATGGTGGTTGCTAGCATTCAAAGCATCACCCCAATATGAGATGTGAGCATTCCAGGCTGTAGCTTAACATGCTGAGATGCAATGCCTACCACACACTGAATTATTTTACACAAGTTACACATCCCTCACAACAAGGAGGCAGATGCCTTTATTATCCATACTTTATAAGAAGTTGTAATAAATGTTTAAATGCAAGGCTACATGTCCAGTTTTACATACACAGGAATGATTCCAATCCATGCATCTAACTCCAAAGCATACAGACTTAATCATGACAAAACCCCACACTTTATGAAATGCTGGTAGCACACAAATATGTAGAAAGAGAGGCATACTATACAATTATTCCCTAGCATGCTAATTTGTAATTGTCCCAATTATGTTTACTTCCCACAAGAAAGGATGCTTTCTGAGCCAAGCAGGCCTTAGAATACAGGAGTTAAGGGAACACCTTACTGTTTGTTGTCCAGCTACTTGGCCTCTTTTTGCCTCAGTTTCCTTATGGATAAAAAAAAAACCCACAATGTCCAACTCACAGAGTAACAGAGAGAATGAAAAACAAATGTGTGCAGAATGCTTGGCTCACAAGAAGCACAATAAATTGCTGCTGCTATCAGTATTCCTAGACACAGCACTGGCTCCCACAGCATGAAGCCAAAGCTGGGTATACAGTAAATCACTGAAAAAATATAGGTTTTTGGGTATTTCTCATATCTTCCAGGTTCCTTGGATATTTCTACCCATTCAACAAACATTTGAGCAGCTTCTATTCCATGTTAGACTGTTCAAAGGGTTAAACCAAACAGAAAAGTTGTCTACTACTCACTACATAATGCTATGGTTGTCACCCCTAACTTGCCTTCCTTCCTAATACAAAATTAGAAGGCAGGCACTCTCTCTAGACAAATTTACCAACATATTAAACATCTAACCCTAATGTCACTAGAATTATTTTATCACGTTTTTGCAAATCAATGCAGTCTGAAAATGATTTCTTTTTTTAACCTGTAAAAATAGGCTGGTTGGAATTATTATTGTGAGGCAGGATGTTAGGCTTCCACCTGCAATAAGTTACAAATACAAATTTCAAAACACATGCTTCCATTATGTGGTGATTAACTGAGGCAAATTCTACTATGGCCTTGCTTGAGTGTTGATGGTGCAGAGGTAATTGAGGAAATGCACAGGCTCTTCATCAGCATACCCCATCTGTACAAAGCATTAGGCATGGTGTAGAAGAGATATTCCAGACTGTCCATGCCAACCAAGGATGAGAAATGGTAAATGAGAAGTGGGGAGAAACAATACCAGGGTTCATGGTAAAAGGAAGAGTCCCGCCTTAATATGTTGACCATGCAGGTATACTAAGGACTTGTCCTCCTTTTTGCCAATGACCCAGCAGGCTGGTTCACCACACTGATGAAGTAATACCTGATTCAGTGCCCACAGGTCACAATTATCTAGGCTATGAGCCCAGTAAACAGATGAGTGTCACCCACAGAGGTGCCGGTGGGGTGTATGAACTACTGTGCCAAGGGACCTACTATGGAGACTATCTGGGGGGATGAGCCACATCAGTGCTGAGGAGTGTCTGAAGCAACACATGAAGTTTATCTGAAATGAGACAACTTGGGATCCCCCTTCAACACAGCATCTAATAGTGACCACTTTGATGTGGATGGCCAGATGTGGTATCAGCTTGTGGAAAGTGGATGAAGAGGTGTCAGGCAGAACAGCACCTGATGGCACACCTTTAGCTTCATAGTTCTGAGTGACAAGCACAGCAGGAAGCTGCTGCTGTGAACACTCCATTGCGTGGATGTACTTGGGTATTTTCTAGAGTGTTGAGGGTCTGCACAGCTTAAATTCAGGGGCTATGACCATCAGGGCCAGGAGAGTTGGTTTGGACTGTTGTAGGGCTCCTCTTAAAATAACAGAGGGGTGAGCATTGGGGAACAGCATGTAAGATGGCTCTTTCGAGACCCACATCCTATATTAGAGTAGGTTTGAGTCCCACTCCACTTCCAATCCAGCTTCCTACTAAAGTGCACCCTAGGAGGCAGCATATAATAGCTCAGATACTTGGGTCTGTGCCACCCACACCGAGTTCTGGGATTTTCACTTCATAAAACCTGATGTTTTCACATCACAACCTGGCTGAATTCCAGCTATTGTGAATATCTGGAGAGAAGAGTGGATGAGAGATCACTGTGCCTTTATGTGAATAAAATTAATTTTCAAAATTTAAATAAACCTCCTGCATCCATGTGGTCAGACTGGGACTATTCCAGTTGGGCCCCTTCCCTGTGGGGATGGCAGCAGCATAGACTAATTGAAAAAATGCCTGAATACCTCAGTGGGCTCCTTTTCTCAGTTGTGCATCATTGACATACAAAGTTCATGATGGAGTGTTATTTTCCAGATCACCAACACACATTGCAGCAAAGGAACACCTTATGTTCATCCACTCTGCATGGAGGACCCCATCAGCTCTGCTTCTCAGATGATACGAGTCTCTCATGTGGGTTACAGGGACCCACATACTTCAGCCATCACTCCCTCCAAAAGTGCATATTAGCATAAAGCTGGAATTGAGAGTTGTGACTGTAACCTAGGCATGCCAATATAGGATGTGGACATACTAAGCAGGGTTGTAACACATGCCAAATGTCAATCCCTCAGTGAATTTTTGAAGTGCCTCTGTATATCCAAGGCTTTCAGAGAAAGGAGACAGAGCCTTCTGGGCCCTGCCCCTTTACTACATAGTTTCTGCTTCTCCCCAACATTGCACACTGCTTCATGTGTCTCTCTCTGTGCATGCTCACTTCTGAGGTCTATTCATGTAGACAGGGAAGAGCAGCAGAGCACAGAAGAGTGGGTCTGGGAGACAAGGCAGATTAGGGAAAAACTGGACTGTGACAGTTTCTGCCTGGATCCTGCCACTTAGTGTTTAGTGACCACATCTGAAGCAGAGGAAAATTGGACATCTACATGCCAAAAACTGAAGTATAATATCTTTATATTACCCAGGCATGAAAGTCAAATCAAAATGAATTGAAGGCTTACATAAAAGGGCTGAGAATATAAAACCCCTTACAAATGGAAGCAAATTCATTGATATTAGTCTCAACAATGATTGTTTAGATATGACACTAAACGCATAGGTGACAAAAGCAAAGACTGAAAAAAATCTAAGAAATATTCTGCATGTGATAGGAAAAACAGAACAGATAAAGCAAGAAATGAAGAAAACATTGGACAACCTGAGTTTGAACACAAACAACTCAAAAACAAATATTGTAATAAAAATTGCACAAAGGATTGATCAGTTTTCCATTGAATATATACAAGTAGCCAACAGGTAACTTAAAAGGGGTTCAGAAACAGCTAATGAAGACTACAATGCTAATTAAGACCACAGTGATTATCATTTCATATATGTTAAAATAATTATCCAAAAGTAAAAAGATAACATTGGCCCAGGATGGAAAAAAGGAATATAAAAATTGTTGCTGAGAAAGTAAATTGGTACATCCAATATAGAAAACATTATGTAGGTCTTCAATCAAAATTAAACATAGAACATATGACAAAGCAATCTCACAACTGCGTGTATATCCAAAGGAAACCAAATCAATATCTCAAATAGATACCTTTATCTCCACATTACTGGCAGCATTATCTACAAGAACAAGATATGGAGACAACCCCACTGTCAACATATGAATAAAGAAAATGTGATAAACACACATACACAGGAATCACAGACAACCTTAATAAGGAAATTCTTCCATTTTGTCAGGATGTGGATCCAAAAATATGAATGTGGACATTAGGCTATTTGAAATAAGGCACAGAAAGATAAATGCCACACAATATCACTCATATGTGTAATCTAAGAAAGTCGCACTTAATCACAGAATAGAATGGTGGTTGTCATGGGCTGAGAGTGAAGGACATGGGAAAATGTTAGCTGAACACACATTTGCAGCTATGAGATAAATTAACAAAATTAACACCTCAAGACCTTAATATTCAACACAGTAAACAGTTGGTTATGATATCACATACTCACAACTTGTTAATATCTTCCATATTCTTTAATAACAAAGGGATGTAATGTGATGGATATGTTAGATTGTCTTAATCATTTCACAATGTATATGTACAAGAGGATTCCAGAAAGTTTATGAAAAAATGTAATCAAAAGATAATGTGAATTGTCCATAACTTTTTAACGTCCCTCACATAGCAAAACATCAGTTTTTGATGATACACAAATTGTGTCAGTCATACTCTGACAATCTTGAAAAAATTAAAACAAGCAAAACTAAACAGACTCCTATATTAAAATATAAATCCAAAATAACTTAGTAAACTAGACATATCTACAGGATTTGGAAGACTTTCATGCAAGAGAAATCATTTTTAAAACACACATAAATTTGAGTGGTCAAAATTTCTATTTTGAAAGTGCACATAGAGATGGCACCCTGTACAGAGAAAGTGTAAGTGCTAAGACGTTGCCCAAGTACCAAATTACAGGGTCTTTCTGCTTCTCTAAAACCTGGGTGAAAACCCCAAGCCAAATAAAACTTCTGTTTCTACCTTACTCAGTCTATGTTACTGTGATATTGGAAACATATGAAGGAGTGAGACATCCTAGAAACAGCTGTGTAAAGAGGTCAATGCCCTGGAAAGTACCCTGCAGGCCACATATTGAGAAAACTCGGGGGAACCAGGTCCCTGTGGGGAGGGAAGGAGGAACCGACAGCGCCTGTCCCGCATGAACCACATACACAGAGCCCACATTCTCCCTAGAGACCACCCAGTCCCCACTGCACAATCGGGGGAGACGTGGAGCTACTGCCACACAGCTGGCCTGCTATGGCTCCGGGCTGAGAAGTCTCACCCAAGCAGGGAAGGGGCAGGACCTCGGGGGTGCTGGGTGCCGGTAAAACCCCCAACCCACGGGTCTGAGGGGACCGAGGGGAAGCCCTGTGCCAGCGCCAATATGGAGCCCGCAGATGCCGGAGGCCTGTGTCCTCCTGGACTTCGGCTCCGTTTTCCCCTCTCGGTACAACCAGGTCCACACACTCACCATGTCGCGGTTGTCAGCTTCCGAGGTGCCCAGTGTCCCCGGTGAGTGAAGGTGGAGAGCTGCAGAGGTCGACCTCGCTTGGGAGCCTCCTGGTGGCGGAGCTGTCTCCCAGGAGTTCACTCTGCAGGCAAAACTCTGAGAAGATTGTGACGTCCAGGCCCCGCGTGCTGATGCACTGTGGACGTCACCTTGCCTGATTGGACAGTTTGCCAGCCTTGAGTGCACGGAACGTCACAAAGCACGGAGCCAATCAGCGTCCCCCATAGCAAGGACCCCTAACTTCAAGTTGTCCTGGATGGGAACAGCGAGAGACAGACCTGGGTTCAGGTCTGAAATGGCCGCCCCTGGGCTCTGCCTCCCCGCGGCTGGAGGGCTCTCACCTCCGAGCTCCTGCTACCCACTGGCCTCGCCCTGGGTCCCCGTCCTTCTCCCTGCGGATGCTGCCTGGAGCTGGCGGTAACCTGTTGCAGTGAGTTACAGTTCTGTTTATCCGCTTCCGGCGCTTTCGTTTTCCTTGTATTTCTGCTCATTCTATTGGGTCGTTTGTATTATTGATTTGAATAACACTTAGATGTAACATAATTTACTCTTTTTTTTCTTTTCTTCTGTTTTCTACTCTGCCTATTGATCTTTTATATTTTCTAGTTATTTCTTGCTGGCACTTGGTAATCTAATGGATTTTTAAAACATTGATCTTTCCCACAACATTAAATTCATTTATCAGTTTATTTGTTTTTAGATTTTATGGATTCTCCCTAAATAAATATCTCCAATATATTGGCAATTTATTGTTAAGAAATTGATCTTTACATCTTATTTTATTTCTTTTTGCTCTCCCCCTCGCCCCCAACTACTCCTCCAATAAGAAGTTGGCACTAGTGGACTTCCTGGTCTAGGTTTACTTCCAGGGTAAAAGCTGTCAATGATTCTGTATTAATCATGGTTTTCGTTGTAGGATCCTTTTAAAAATTTTGATCTGAATAAGAAAGCCATTGCTCTTTTTTACTATACTGCAAGCAGTTTTTAAAAATTACATGCTGATTTTTAAATGTTTTTGAACATTAAATTGTCATGTGATTTTCTCCTTGAATTTTTCACCTACCTGGAAAATTTACATGACTTGTTAAGAAATGTTAACCACCTCTTGTATTTTTTATTATATGTGACTTGTTATTCATTACATTTTCATATGCAATTTCATTTATTATACAAATACTAAGGATTTATACATCTGTATATCAAAGAGAGTTTATACTTAATTTATATTGAAAGTTCTGGTCAACTTTGCATCATTATCAATGTAATGCTGGCTTTCTAAAAGAAATCTGAAAATATGCTTTGCTTATTTATACTTTGATACATCTGAGAAATATAGGTGTTTTTTATTTCTTAAATGTTTGAAATATTTTGTGTTTCTATAACTGAAGTTTTGTTTCTCTAACTGTTTTATTGGCTGGTGGCCTTCAAACTGGGATTCAACTTGCTTGTTTTAATTTGGAGTTTTCCTATTTTATACTTCTTATATTGGATTTTAGGAATTTATATTTGTGTTTGTGTTTGGGAATTTGATTTTCCAAGTATAGTGGATTTTTATCTCTAGTCAAGTTTTTATCCCAAGAGTTTTTTTTTTTTTTTTTTTGACATGCAGAGTTAGATGGTGAGAGAGACAGAGAGAAAGGTCTTCCTTCCATTGGTTGACCCCCCAAATGGCCGCTATGGCCAGAGATACACCATTCCAAAGCCAGGAGCCAGGTGCTTCCTCTTGATCTCCCATATGGGTGCAGGACCCAAGGACTTGGGCCATCCACCCCTGCCTTCCTGGGCTACAGCAGAAAGCTGGACTGGAAGAGTAGCAACCAGGACAGAATCTGGTGCCCCAACCAGGGCTAGAACTCTGGGTACTGGTGCTGCAGGTGGAGGATTAGCCTAGTGGGCTGCAGCGCCGGCCTTACCCCTAAGAGTTTTACAATATTTTTTTCTGATCTTGACAAAGCTCTTTTCTCTGTAAACAATTGTTTTAATACATGAAAATGGACACTAGTGTTACTTTTCCTTGTGTTTCCTCAATTACTTTTACTCATAGTTTATTAATTTTGTTAAAATTAAAAAGTATATCCTGGGGCTGATGCTATGGCATAGTTGGTAAAGCCACCACCTGTAGTGCTGGCATCCCATATGGGCCCCAGTTCAAGTCCCAGGTACTCCCCTTCATATCTAGCTCTTTGCTATGGCCTGGGAAAGCAGTAGAAGATGGCCCAAGTCCTTGGGCCCCTGCACCCATGTGAGAGACCTACAAGAAACTCCTGAATTCAGATAAGGGCAGCTCTTGCTGTTGCAGCCCTCTGGAGAGTGAACCAGTAGATGGAAGACCTTTTTCTCTCTCTGCCTCTGCCTCTCTGTAACTCTGCCTTTCAAATATATAAATAAATCTTAAAAAATATTTCCAGAAATGAATGAAAAATCTGTCCCGGTTGCTCCTCTTCCAGTCCAGCTCTCTGCTGCGGCCCAGGAAGGCAGTGGAGGGTGGCCCAAGTGCTTGGGCCCTGCACGTGCATGGGAGACCAGGAGGAAGCACCGGGCTCCTGACTTTGAATTGGCTCAGCTTGCCGGCCATGGGGGCCATTTAGGGGTTGAACCAATGGAAGAAAGACCTTTCTCTCTGTCTCTCTCTCTCACTGTCTAACTCTGCCTGTCAAAAAAATAAATCTATGAGTGTGTGTGTGTATATATATATACACATATATGCATATATTATTATATTATATAGTTATACAATATATGACATAGTTATATAGTTACATAACATATATAATAATTATATAATTTATAATAACATATAATTATATATTAGAATATATCACATTAGACTATATATTATATATCTTAACTATAATATAATATATAATATAATAACTATGTATAATATATATATAATTATCAGCAAACTCAGTAAGATGTTTAATTTATTTAAAAATTGAATAAATACAAATTAAAGTATGTGTTTTTCATCAGATTCAAAACAATTATTGCAACTGTTGACATTTTGACATATATGAGGCAATGGCCATTGAATAGAATGTGAATTTGCAAAAGAAATTGGTGATGTGTACCAAAAGTCTTAGCAATACAGATTATGTTATTATATACTCTTGTCCCAAATAAGCACTTCTTAAAAAAATCTTTGGAAAAATAGGTTTCAGAAGTGTCTATGGAAACTTTTTCTTAGGGAAACTTGAGGATAGAAAAGTAAATATCTAACAGTACAGTATTCATTAAATAGTATATGATAAATCCATATGAAGAAACATACTGTTTAGCAATAAAATATATTTACATTATTAAGCAAAAAAAACCCTTGCAAAGCAGGATGTATGATATATATATATCTCCACTATTTTTCAAAAACATGCTTATTTATTTTTTAAATATTGATTTATTTATTTGAAAGAGTTACACAGAGAGAGAGAGAGAGAGAGGTCTTCCACCCACTGGTTCACTCCCCAATTGGCCGCAATGGCCAGAGCTGCGCCGATCCCAAGCCAGGAGCCAGGAGCTTCCTCTGGGTCTCCCAAGGGGTGTAGCACTTGGGCCATCTTCCACTGCTTTCCCAGGCCATAGGAGAGAGCTGGGTCGGAAGTGCAGCAGCCAGGTCTTGAACTGCAGGCCATATGGGATGCCAGCGTTTCAGGCCAGGGCATTAACCTGCTGCACCACAGCACCAGCCCCCAAAACATGTTTATACAGATACATTTCCTCAAGCCTGTGTTACGTGAGCGAAGCCATCTGTTTGACTCACATAAGCGTACCTTAAAAAGATTGTGGAAATGGAATTAAAAGTTAAATTTATTTTGGTTCAAAACATGTTGAAATTTATATATACATGGGTTATTTAAAAAGTTCATGGAAAACATGTATTATGAGAAATACATATTTCAAATGTTATGCACCAACATAAACTTTATCTTCTACTTCTAGTTCCCATGAAATTTTGAAATCCATCAGAAAAACATGGTGTTCCTGGGAAATATGTGCCCATTATTTAATATATTGTAGAGATGCTAAATCTGCCTGAAGTTACTAAGAAAGAGTGTGGTCGTGATTAGACACCTTTTCATTTAACCTCTCTGCGTTGTAACCGATAGTCACATTTAAAGAAACTATTTCCAGGTGTTGTGCAATCTGTGATACCGAAATCAGAGCAGAGTGTCTTCTTGACGCGGTGGCTCACCTGCCAGAGCCCTAGGGCCAGTTGAAGGGGCTGCCCGCCAGCAGCGAGTCCCGGGTGAGCGTCTCGGTGGGCGTCTTGCCCACCAGGCGCAGGAAGTGGAGCTGCGCAATGAGGGGCGCCTGGAGCGCGCGCAAGGCCAGGCGCACTGGGGCTGGGACGGGTACTGGGCGCACAATCCTCCATGAGAGCCACCTGCGCCTGCTCCTCCAGCCTCTCCATGCGCACAGAGGCCAAGAGTGCCATGACCTTGAGGCACCGGGCTCCACCGAGTCCCCCTGCAGGCGGCCCAGCTCCTCCACCTGCTCCTGGTCCAGGAAGGCCGCGCGCGCTTGGCCTGCAGTGGCGCCCTGTGCAGGCAGGGGCAGCGCTAAGAGCAGCCGCGCCGCCAGCATTCTCACCTGGTCCATGCCCAGCGCCGCGCCGCCGCCACCTGCACCTGCCGCGCCCACAGCTGCACCGCGAACAAGCCAGGAGGGCTGCCGGAGGAGGCGGCCAGCGCTGCCAGGCAGCGATTACAGGATGCGGCCGCGCTGCAGCGCTGTGGGGCGGCAGGAGGGAGAGAGAGAAGGGCAGGGAGAAGACTGCCAGAGCGAGGCTCCCTCAGAGTCCCCCCACCCCAGCTCCAGGAGAGCCCGGGTGAGGAGGGGGCCTGGGGTCTTCCCCAGGTGGGACTGGGAGCTGGGGCCTCGCCCGCAGCAAGCAGGTGAGGTGGGAGGAGGGAAACCGAGGCAGGGAGGGCTGGCTGCCAGGCAGGGCAAATTAAGGAGCCTTAATGAGCCCGCCCACCTGGCCTGATCCAATCCATGAGCTCCAGCCCTAGGCCAGCCTCACGGAGGGCACATTACCAGCCCTGGAGGGGACTAGGGGCTGGAGGTGGGGCTGAGTCCTGCGGGGGTGGGGGTCAGCTGTGCAGTAGGAGTGGTCAAATGGGGCCCAAAAGTGCTGCCCTGGTTATAAGCCCCGCCTGCACCACTCCTCCCCCCATCCTACCCCAGGGCCTTTGCACCTGCTCACCCCCCCTTCTTCAAACCCCCACCCTCAACTCTCCCACCTCCAGCCCAGGCTGGGGCGTGGGGTTCAAATCCTACCCACAACTCCCTCTTTAACACCAACCCCCGAATTAACAAATCTGCTTTAGAGCAGTATTGGCCATGGAGGAAGGGCTACCCTGGTGGCAACTGAAGCCATGGGCTATTTACTGAGGGCCAACTGTATGCAGGGACCCTGGGGCACAACAGTGCACAAGACAAAGAGAGTCCCTGGAGAAGTCATTGGGTTCCAAAGCAAAGTAAGGGGTTGTGAGCTGTGATGGTGGGAGGCCGCGCATGGGGTGGGGGATGCAGCACGTGGCTGTAGGCACGCCCACCTGAGGGCCGGGCCAGCGGGATTTCAGATCAGCCACGTGAGAAGAGGGGGCACAGGTGAACCCCCCCAAACTGAAGGGAGTGGCTTTTCCAAGGGGCTCTGAGCCGACTTTATCAGTTTCCCTCACAGACGCAGTGAGGGGGGAGGACTTCGAAAGCGCGAGAGACTGGGGTCAGACCCTGGGAAGAACCGGCAGACAGAAAGCAGGTATGGGGTGCGCATTTATCCTGAGGCTGGAACCCCACCCCCACCCCTACCCCGAGACCACTGCCGCCCCCCCCCCTTGTGTGGAGCCTGGAGAAACTGCAGGGCATTGGCGTTTAGGGCCACGCTGCTTGGACTGTGTCTGCCCTGGGCCAGGCTGGGGCTTCTAGGGGAGGGAACAAGAGTGGGGTCCCCACGGGCTCAGGCTGCCCAGCTCCTGCCTTAAGCAAACAGAGGCAGGGGTGGGGGCAACGGAAACCAAATAAATGTGTGTATGTGCGTGTGTTGTTTGTGCGTGTGTGTGCATGTATATGTGTGTCCATGTATGTGTGTGTCTGTGTATGTGTGTCTGTGTATTTCTTCAGGACGCAGTGGCCAGGCCTGGGCAGGGGACCAGGCCCTGGCCACAGCTGTAATTGGATTCCTGCGCCAGTACAGGATGTAATGGCCCTGGTCTTGTGGTTAGCAGGTGGCAACCCCGGGCCCCACCGGCCGACTGCAGGGAGAATGGGGGCTGCTCACCCTCCTTCAGCAGGCCTCCCCCACCAGCTGCAGCGGGCTGGGGTGCCATTCACCCACCTACCGCACGCCCCCCCTAGGCTGCAGCGGGGCTGGGGGCCACTCACCCTCCTCCTGCACAACCCCCTGGAAGCACTTCTTGAGCCGGCAGGACTGGCACTGGTCACGCTGATGTTGGCCCATCTGACAGTCCCAATTGGACCTGCAGGTGTAGCAGTGTTAGGAGCCGATTGTCTAATGAATATACAGGTGTGTGTTTTTAAAGCCTGATAATTTTAGACATAACTTTCTCCAGGTTTTGTATTTCTATATTTTAGTTTTCATGTATCCATTTGAAAGGCAGAGAGTAATTCTACTGTGTGTGTGTGGCAGGAACCCAATTCCTTGAGCCCTCCTGTGCTGCCTCCCAGCCTCTGCATTAGCAGGAAGTTAGAAATGGAAACAACACTCAGAAGCCCTCATTCCATTGTAGCAAGGTTGTCTCAAGGGGATTCTTAACCACTTGGCCAAATGCTCGCTCCTGCTTACTACTTTTTAAACACCACTCTCTTACATTACATAGGCCCAGGATCACAAAAATTACCAATTCCAATGTTGGCAAAGCCAATGAAAGTGGAGCTCTTACAAAAAAAAAAAAAAAAAAATGAAAGCCTAACGAATTATTTAATTAGAAGTATTAGCTTGAATAAAATAATAGTTTGAGTTTCATGTTTCATCAGGTTAGATAAGTGATGGATTTTCAATATCAATATACACTGAACATAAAAAAGATGTACAAATATTTTCAACCATCAATATTACACATTTGCAAAAGCAGTGGATGCTTGAATAGTTCTACAAAAATGTGTTCCAAAATAATGTGATTAGTGTTTAAATAAAGGAAATGAATGTTTATCTCAATGAACCATTTCCAAAAGGGCAGAAATACAAAATAAAGCCCCTAACATGAACTGGATATGACAATAATTATCTTTGAAAATTCGTTTTAAGAACTGTTTCTGAAAACTATATTTTTTAAAAAGTAAACAATATTTTAAAGGGGAATTACTAACCATGATATAATAAAATATTTTCTGGAATTCTTGATCACAGTTTGAAGCCAGATTTAATTTAAAAAGTTACTAAAGGTGGGAAATAAGGCATACAAGAAAAACTATTTTTAATTTTTAAATGTATCTATATCTTTAAGCATATCAAATGTCAAAATGAGATTATTGAGAAAACACATGGTAATAGAGAATTATTAGATTTATTTCAAAAATTCTTATTGAATTTTTTATAGGCTCTCAAAACTTGATGTAGCAATCTATTTTTTCTGGGACCACTTTTGTTCCTTTGTCCAGGCCTGTTAGCATTATTTGGCAAAGGGTGAACGTTGAGGTACACGTGAGAGAATTATTACTCAATTTTCCTGGCCAGTTTTAGGTAAGAAATCAGGAAACAACCACAACCACCACAACAAACACCACTTTCTCAAGAGCATTTGCAGATCAGTTCTGCAGACTTCAAATGTTTTCAGGTTTGGAATGTTTAGACTACCGCTCTCATGCTAAATTCTCAGTGGCTTTCTTTCTATTTCTGAATTGCTTTTTACAAACAGAATGCAGCATTAGGAACTGACAGCAAAATACACTGTTCCCCAGATGGTTCAAATAATAACTATGCCAATTGTTTGTATTTATATTGCAAACATCATATTTTCACCTAAGTATCACTTACCTCAAATGTTAACTGAATATTTTTATAGAATTGTTTTTTAAGATTTATTTTCTTTGAAAGTCAGAGTTATTCTACAAAAAGAAATAAATATCAATACAAGCATAATTTTTATTCCTTCAAGTGATTGATAGAAAAGTATGTTTTGTACCTTCAATTTGAGCAGGATCTCCCCAAAATTAAATTAGATAGATTGTTTACCAGTGTGATAAAATGTATCTCACAAAGAGAAAATGATACAAAAATATAATTTACTGTATTTCTTGAATACTCATATATGTCTTGCTAGACTAAGTTAGAATAGAATCAATATATTTTTGTAAATCTAATCATTCTGAAACAAAATCGAATAATGAGTAATTAGGAAATGTTTATGAATTAGTTTTCTGTTTATTTCTATGGAGGAAGGAGGAATGATGGTAATGTTTCCAAATTCTTCTGGTTAAATGTGGAACAGTTAAAAAATAACATGATATAGTTGTAAGTAGGTCTTAGGCATCCAATCCATGTGCAACCATGCATGACACAAAATGTATTAAGTTAATATAATCATTGACTTCTCTCTCTCTCTCTCTCTCTCTTTTTTTTTTTTTGACAGGCAGAGTAGACAGTGAAAGAGAGAGAGAGAGAGAAAGGTCTTCCTTTTTCCGTTGGTTCACCCCCACAATGGCCAGGAGCCAGGTGCTTCTCCTGGTCCCTTAGGTGGGTGCAGGGCCCAAGCACTTGGGCCATCCTCCACTGCCTTCCAGGGCCACAGCAGAGAGCTAGACACTAGGAAGAGGAACAACCAGGACAGAACTGGTGCCCCGACTGGGACTAGAACCCAATGTGCCGGTGCTGCAGGTGGAGGATTAGCCTGTTGAGCCACGTCGCCAGCCTATAATCATTGACTGTGAAATAGCGGATGGAAGACCTCTCTCTCTCTCTCTCCCTCCCTCTTTCTCTCTCTCTCCCTCTTCTTCTCTCTCTCTGCCTCTCTGTAACTCTCTGCCTTTCAAATAAATAAATAAATCTTTAAAAATATTTGATGAGAACTGACATTATTACTGCTTACTACTCATAAGGATCACTACATGCATCATGTTACAGCATGTGTGCTACATGTGCTTTATTTCTAATACACTTTCCCCTCACGTTGTGAACATTATTTCTATGTTATGAATGAGACAATTGAGGTAAAGTTTACATGAACATGACACAGATGGAAACTCTAACCCCAGGATTTAATCCATCAGCAGGATTTAAACACCTATGTCTTTATCTGGCTCCAGAATTGGGGTTTGGTTTTTTTTTATTTGAATTCTATCTCAAACTCCTGTTTTTAGAGCATTCAGGATAAGAAGGTAAAGTACAGGATTGTGAAATGTGTGAGCACCATCCATATGGTGACTCTCATTCATGTAATTCCTCCACTTGCTGTGAATGGGTTGGTAAATGGGGCGCTATTTTCCTGCCCTGTACTTTAGTTAATTACACTACTCAGCCTAATCACCGTGTGAGCTTGACAGTGCAGGTTGCATTAGATCTGTTGCACATGAGCTGGGTACTACTCTTGGCTTCACTTCTAAATTTTTGTGTGAATTTGGGAAAACTACGCTTTTCTCTGTCTCAGTATTCATATTTCTGATATTGGAATAATGAGGCTTTCAAGATTCTCCATAGGGATATTTTCTCCATTGACCATTCCAGATTGGAAAAAAAAAAAAAAAAAAACACGTAAGTCATCATCATAATCACTGTCACCAAGACTGAAATGTTCATGCAAAATAATCTTGACAGGAAACAAAAAATGAGAGGAATAGAGTTATTGAAATCCATGCTGATGTTCTTCTCTAGGAGAGGAGGTACAGTAATTCTGTAATACCAGCATCCATCTGTCATGTGAAATTTCACGTAAGAAAATTCTAAGAAGAAGGTGCGGATTTTAGGAATACCACTTTGTATTTAAAAGAAAGTATGTCCGTTGGTTTTCTTTCTCACCATATGACATTTTACCATTTTATTTTTAAAAATTATTTTGTTTTTATTCATTTGAAAGGCAGAATGAGACAGTGAGAGTGAAAGAGATTATCTTCCATCTGTTGGTTCACTCCCCATAACCACAGGAGCCAGGAGTGGGCCATACCATTGTCAAGAGCCAAGAACTCCACCTCTGTCTCCCACCTGGGTGGTAGGGACCCAAGTAATTCATCTATCAACTGATGCCTCCCAGGGTGAGCATTAGCAGGGAGTTGTATAGGAAGTGGAGGTGTTACTGGAATCCAGACACTTCACTACATGGGCATCCTAAACAATGGCTTAACAGGTGCAGCACAACAAATGACTTCCATTTCAATTTTTAAAATAGACATCATAGTGGAAAATAAGAGCCACATACCTATAAATATTAATACACATTTACACATAAATATATGCATATACATTTATATACACATATTTATATGGGGAAAACCTTTGATGATTTTATAGTAATTGTAATGCCTTATATACTATTTTCTTTGAGAGTTACACTGCATATTTGATACCAAAATTCCACAAAGTTAGTAATGGAACAAAAAAGGCAACAGATACATAATGGACACATCTTATAGAAAATGGAAGGACAAGTACAGAACTCCAAAAGTCAACACATTTACATTTCCATTCAAATATACTAAGAAGATTGGAGTGAGTTGAAATAAGAGGAAAATTTGGAGGAGACATGTTTCTTTATCTTCATCTCAAGATGAGCAAACACAATCTGAAAAAATAATTCCAGATTATAAATATTTCTATTAAAATAATGACATCATGGTAGATTTATACATAAAAATTTTTATAGTTCAAGTTAGTATGACTATTAATCCAGCTTCATTGACTGGAATGAAAAAAAAATATTTTTCTACTTTTGATGGCAGCTTAAGTATGAAGTGTCTTCAAACTGTTTAGGGAAAGAGTGTGTTTTGAAAAAAATTATTCACTGTGTTCAAAACTTTTTGCACCAAGATAAACTTTTAATTTTGTTTTCCACAAACTTTTTGAAATTCCTTTGTATATTCATCCAAATGCCTAAGACTTCAGCTTTTCAAAATAAGTATTCTAATGATTTTTAGTGAAAATATACAAGCATGGTATATACAGTATGCTGAATTTACAAACCATATAAGCTATATAGAATGAAAAGAATCCATGTTTTCTTGATGACTTGTGATCTCTATTTATTCATCCATTCACAGGTTCTAAGATGTTACTTAATGTCCAGGTACCAGTACTGTGTAGAACCATGATGAGAGGGATTGAGTGAGGAATGCACAGAAAATAAAATGCAGACCTTGCCCTTAAGGCATTCCCAATGAATAAATGGGAGGCTTGTAAACAACAGATGGTTGTTGGCAATGCATGAGGCTTTCATCAGTGATGAGAATTGTAAAAGGTTAGCTCCATACTCATATTCTACAGAATGTTCCTAAACCATTCACTGTTCTGTGAGTGTCATTAAAAGTCCCCCATCCAAGTGGTGGCCTAAAACTCTATACTGTTGAGCTGTCACATGACTGTGACCACAGAGATTTTCCCTCTGAGAATCACACATCCTTGCCATTGTTAGCATCCTGTGTGCCTTCCACATTTTTTTTACTCTAGTAACCTAGACTAGAACCTTGGGTTCTAGAAAGTTGACTTACCAAATATATTACATACAGCAAAGCAAATAGACTATTTGAGCACGGTACATGCATTTTATGAGTGCTGATGTTGATTTTATTTGGGGTTCAAGTCAATGATATCTTCTGATCTGCAACTTTTCTGAAAAGTGCTGAATAAAGGAGGGTTTTTAAATAATTCCCTTTTTTCAAGACTGGATTTAAGGTAAGACTTTGTAAAATGTGTCATGTTATGGAGTGTGATTAACAAATTAGATAAAATCAAATCCAAATAGGAATAATGTAGAGAGGTTGTTATTCATGAACTCAAAAATACACGAGCCAAACCTTCTAAGTTATTAATATCTGTGCATGCAGGTGGTATTTTTCAACAAAATCTGCCTAATAAAAATAACTAAACCATGAAATAGATTGTTATAGTGGTAAATATTTAAAATCCCCAATTATAGACTTTACTGTTCAGAACATACTACCATGAAGTCTCCTTAGTCAATTAAGTATTTAATATTTACATTGTTTAGATGATCCAATTACTCCTCAAGTAAATAGAAAAATATGTGTTCTCAATCTTGACTCTATTTAATGAAGAAAGCAGCCAAGAGAATTTTGCTTTGAAATTTGTTTCAATGAATACATTAGAATTTGAGAAACACATTTGCATTTAATGTGTATAATATCTGGTCTCCTAGGTTTACATTAGATTAGAGAAGAAAACAAATTATATATGAATCTATAGTGTTTCATAATTTCCGAAGGTGGCCACAGTGAATTAGGTTAATGGGAAGCTGAATCTATATAATGTCATAATCCATATTTATTGTACCATAAATGTATGACTTTTGTAGAAACAAGCAACCATAACACCAAACATCTGGATGAAATCTGAAAATTTCAGTGACATATCCAGATATCTCTACACATCTGGAATTTTTAGATTTAATGTTCCAACTGCTTCCATTTTTGTCTGGGCACTTGAAACACTGTAGACACTGTCTAACAAATATTTATTCACATCATAAAGATGTGAAAACATGGAAAGAATCATTGTACAAATACAATTTTCAGATTTAATCATATCCCAGTGACTAAAGCAGCTCTGGCAGTTAATGTAGAGAACCCAATGTCAACAGGCCCTGCAGACTTAACCAAGTTGTTCAGCGGCAAAGTGGGGGAGTTGAAGTGCAGAATTCGAACCAAGAATGCTTTAAGGTAAGGATGAAAAAGAAAGAAAAGAAAGCTTCTCCACTTCTCCTGCCTGCAAGGATAGACATATGTCTGCCTGCCAGTGGGGTCCCTCAGCTAGTTCCAAGCCACCAGCAAACTCTGCTCTGCAGATCTGCAGCTGTGCATTGAGGTTGGGGGTGCTTGATGGAAGGGGTATAGGGACAGAATACATTGCATGACTAACAATTGAAACCCTATTTATTGGGCTGCCTCTTGCCTTTATCATTGATTTGAGCACAAAGCTGGTGATAGATGAATCATTTTTCTGTCTCTGTAGTTTTCAGGTCTGAAACTTGTTTTCCCCTTTACAAAACAATCTTGTAAAACAGGCTCTTTGATATAGTCATACAAGTTTTACTATCCCACTTTTTTTGCATTTTTATTTATTTCAAACACACACATACGGAGAGGGCAACAAAGAGGGATCTCCCACACAGTGGATCACTCTCCAAATGCTAGCTACTGCCAAGGCTGGGACAGGTTGAACCAGGAACAAAGAATTAGTCAGTATATCCCAAATGTGTGGCAGAGACTCAACAACTTGAGATTTCACCTGCTGCCTCCCAGGATGTGCATTAACCAGGAAACTGGAATCAAGAATGGAGGTAGGACTTGAACCCAGTCACTCTAATTTGAGATTGCAGGTGTCCCAAGCAGAGTCTTAATCTCTACACCAAGTGCCTCCCCCCCCCCCGTGCTTTTAAGAAAACTGAATACTCACTAGCTATTGTGAGCCATGGATAAATAACATGTTGAAAAATAAATAACTCTTAGGCTGGCGCTGCAGCTCACTAGGCTAATCCTCCACCTTGGGGCACCCGCACACCAGGTTCTAGTCCCGGTCGGGGCTCCAGATTCTGTCCCGGTTGCCCCTCTTCCAGGCCAGCTCTCTACTGTGGCCAGGGAGTGCAGTGGAGGATGGCCCAAGTGCTTGGGCCCTGCACCCAATGGGAGACCAGGAGAAGCACCTGGCTCCTGGCTTCAGATCAGCGTGGTGCACCAGCCACAGCACATTTGCGGCAGTGGCCATTGGAGGGTGAACCAATGGCAAAAGGAAGACCTTTCTCTGTCTCTCTCTCTCACTGTCCACTCTGCCTGTCAAAACAAAAAAATCAATAACTCTTGTTGTGACAAATAAAATTTGATGTAAGAAACATTAATCTCTTGATATTATTAAAACCAATCTTATGAAATCTCATTCTTCTTTCCAAAAATGAACCAAAGTAATAATTCATGTGATGAGCAGGAATTTGGAAAACATTATGTTGAGTGAAATAAGCCAATCCCAAAGGGACAAATACCACTTGTTCTCCTTGATAGGTGACAACTAACTGAGCACCAAAAAGGAAACCTGTTAAAGTGAAATGAACACTATGAGAAAAGGTGACTTGATCAGCCCTCACCCTGACTGTTGATGAGCAGCTTAATATGTTATCCCTCTTAGTATTTTTTTTGTTTGTTCTACTTAATACTTTTGGTTGAATACTGTAATCAATACACAATTCTTCTTAAGTGCTGAAACTTAACTGAAAAGTGATCGCTGTTAAATATAAGAGTGGGAATAAGAGATGGAAGAGATGTGCAATTCGGGACATGCTCAAGCTGACTTACCTCAAACGGTAGAGTTAGAAACATACCAGGGGATTCGAATTCAATCCCATTGAGGTGGCATGTACCAATGCCATCTCACTAGTCCCAGTGATCAATTTCTGTTCACAATTGATCGTAATGATAGGACTAAGAACCAAAGGGATCACATAAACAAGAATAGTGTCTGCAAATACTAGCTGATAGAATCAAAAAGGGAGAGAATGATCCAACATGGGAAGTGAGATACACAGCAGACCCATAGAATGGCAAATGTCCTAACAGCACTCTGGCCTCATAATCAGCCCTTAAGGCATGCGGATCTGGCTGAAATGCCCATGAGAGTATTTCAGGCATGGAAAGCCAAGACACTCTGGGGGGGGAAAAAAACTAAATGAAAGATCTCCACGAGTGAGATCCCAGTGGAAAGAATGGGTCATCAAAGAAGGAGGTACCTTTCTCTGAAGGGAGGAGAGAACTTCCACTTTGACCATGGCCTTGTCTAAATATGATCAGAGTCAGTGAACTCAGCGGGCTTCCATAGCCTTGGCAGCTCATGACAAGAGCCTAGGGTGATTACTGAGGACATAAACAAGAGTGTCAATTTGTTAAGTCAACAACAGGAGTCACTGTGCACTTACTCCTCATGTAGGATCTTTGTCCTTAGTGTGCTGTACATTGAGATTTAATGCTATAAATAGTACTCAAACAGTATTTTTCACTTTATGTTTCTGTGTGGGAGCAAACTGTTGAAATCTTTACTTAATGTATGCTAAACTGATCTTCTGTAAAAAAAAAAAAATTATCGATTCCCAACTTGACTCTCACTGGGATTAAACATGACAATAGGTCTGATCTGATTTCATCATCATTTAAAAAATCATCTATTATTTTTCACTTTATGTTTCTGTGTGGGAACAAACTGTTGAAATCTTTACTTAATGTATGCTAAACTGATCTTCTGTAGATAAAGAGAATCGAAAATGAATCTTGATGTGAGTGGAAGGGGAGAGGGAGTGGGAGAGGGGAGGGTTGCGGGTGGGAGGGACGTTATGGGGGGGAAGCCATTGTAATCCATAAGCCGTACTTTGGAAATTTATATTCATTAAATAAAAGTTAAAAAAAAAGAAAAAAAAAACCAAACCAATGGAGAGGAAATTAAGTAACAAACTATATAGATTCAAAATGAGGGAGAAGAGGAAACTACTAAAACAGGAAACAAAGTAAGATGCTAAATTCAGGTAAAACATATCACAAAATTTTAAATGTAAATTAACTAAGTGATCCAGCTAGAAATCAAAATTTTCTTATTTAATGGAAAACCAGTTAATTATTTGCTATTTAGGATACAATCCTTAAATGTTTAAGATTAAAAATGTTGAAAATATACCTACACATTTTGAATAGAAGACTCTCTTGAGATCTGACAAGACAGACTTTCATGCAGGAACTATTACTAGATATATTCAGAGAGATTTCATAATGATATAGTTATCAATCAGTGGGAAGATATAGAATTCTAAATTCTTACGTAGGTTAATATGGGAAGAGTTTTAGCACTTGTCTTTTTTTTTCTTAAAATTTTAAGCTTTTTATTTAGTGAGAGAAAGAACTTACCTTCAGAAACAGTAAAGATTCAGGTGAAAACAACAACGAAAATTAAGAACATGCTCATAATTCATATTCATATGAATTGAACATGAGTTTTGCTGCACATAGAATCTTTCATAAAATAAACTTTATTAGGGTGAGCGTAGTGGCACAGTAGGTTAAGTCAACACTTACAGTGCCCATGTCCCATATCAAATGCTTAGTTTGAGTCCCTGCTACTCTTCTTTTCCAGCTTTTATGAATGTGCCCAGGAGACACAGAAAATGGTCCAAGTCTTTGAGTTCCTGCCACCCTTGTGGAGTGAGTTCCTGGTTCCTGACTTTGGCCTAGCCTAGTCCCAGCTGTTGCAGGTATTTGGAGTGTGAACCAGCAGTTGGAAAATCTCTCTCTCCCTTTTTCTCTCAATGTTGCTTTTGATCTGCAATACAAAGAAATAAATTCAATTTTAAAAAGATACACTTGATCAGCAGCCACTTCCCCTCCCAGGTGTAGGTTAGGCTTGACTAACTTGTGTTGACTAAGGAGAGCCATGTGAGGCAGAAGTTGAAAGGGATAGGTTTTGTGTTACCATGTTCCCTTTTCCTTGTGCTGTCATGGGACAGGATTCTACTATGCTTGCTTGGCACGCCTGGGTAACAAAGATAGTATCACTTCTGTGAGGAGAGTCCCCTGCCACAAATGATGGACCTGTACAGTGAGTAAACCAGCAATCTGTTACTATAAAACCCTGCGAGTCACAGTGTTAACCTAGCCTTCCCACCTTGACCTCTTCAACTCTCCCTCCATCCCCTACCCCATGGCCACTGTCCAGCTCATGTTTTATTCACATTCACATTTTATTCAGATTCATGATAGGAGGAGGAAACCATATTAGATGATTTATATTTTCAAGATTTATTTATTTATTTAAAAGTCAGAGTTACAGAGAGGCAGAGGCAGAGAAAAAGAGAAAGAGAAAGAGAAAGAGAAAGAGAAAGAGAAAGAGAAAGAGAAAGAGAAAGAGAAAGAGAAAGAGAAAGAGAAAGAGAAAGAGAAAGAGAGGTCTTCCATCTTCTGGTTCACTCCCCAGATGAACACAATAGCTGGAGCTGTGCTGATCCAAAGCCAGAAACCAGGAGCTTCTTCTGGGTCTCCCATGGGAGTTCAGGAGCCCAAGGACTTGGGCCATCTTCTACTTCTTTCCCAGGCCATAGCAGAGAGCTGGATCAGAAGTGGAGCACCCAGGACTCAAACCAGCACCCGTATGGGATGCTAGTACTGCAGGTGATGTGTTTACCTGCTACATCACAGTGCTGGCCACAAGATTATATACTTTTATGAATGCTATAAGCAACTAGCACTGAAAGAAATTATAAAAAGGAGATTTAATAGGTAACACTTGTATAGAAACTACTTAGTGACTCTGTTTCCAAATAATTCAGGAGCATATTGTTATGATCTGTTTTCATAGGTTAATATTAAATAGAAATTTATTTTTAGATACATCCATCAGGAATGTCATATGTGCATACATCTGTATGTTCTCTGAATGGTTGAGAGCGAAATAAAATAATTGCTTGCATCTGAATCGATAGATTTGGTGAATAGTGATAGGTTTTAAGAGGGATATAATTTTTTCTAGTTAAAAATCGCTCTTCTCACACCTGGTAGGAAGACAGGCTGTGAATGGCTGGCAGTGAGGCAAGATTGTTGCAGATTCTCTATCTTAGGAGAGTAGTGGGCTGGAGGGCTGAGGGGAAGAGGGTAGAGCTCATTAACGAGGTAGAGTGGGAGGAAATTAAAATCAGCTGTGGGTCAGAACAGCTTTAAGAAGCAGGAGAATTGTGGCAGTGACTGCATGGAGTTCCTGATGAACAGATTGCAGAGTGAAGCAGTGCAGCCTGAACAGGCTGTATTTGCATGGGCGTTCATTGAGGCCTTCAGTATGGGGGGTCAGAGCAGGTAAAAGGAAAAAGGGCAAGGAGGGGTGCAAGGCCCAGGACTTGGAGGGTGAGGAGGGGAGCGGGCTTCGGACCTGGAGGTCATGAGTAGAGCAGGGCCCAGGCCCTGGAGACTGAGGAGGGGAGCAGAGTCTGCCCCTGGATTGCAAGGAGGGGAGTGGGGCCCAGGCCCTGGAGGGCCAGAGGGGAGCAGGGCCAGGCCCTGGAGGGCAAGGAGGGGAGTGGGCCCAGGCTCTAGAGGGCCAGAGGGGAGCGGGGTTTTGCCCGGAGAATGAGGAGCAGAGCTGAGTCCGGCTCTGGAGGGGGAGGATGGGAGCTGGGCCCAGTGCCTGGAGGGCAAGGAGGGCAGCGGGGTCTGGCCCTGGAAGGCGATGAAGGGAGCTGGACCCAGACCCTGGAGGGTGAGGAGGGGAGCAGGGCCATGCCCTGAAGGGCGAGTAGTGCAGCAGAGCTTGGCAAGAGGGCGAGGAGTGGAGCAGGGCCCAGGCCCTGGAGGGCGAGGAGTGGAGCAGGGCCCAGGCCCTGGAGTGTGAGGTGGGGAGTGGCACCCATCCCTGGAGAGTGAGGAAGGGAGCAGGGTCCGGCACTGGAGGGTGGCAAGGGGAGCGGGGCCCAGTCCCTGGAAGGCTAGAGGAGGAGCAGAGTTTGGCCCTGGAGGGTGAGGAGGGGAGCGGGGTCCAGTCCCTGGAGGGCGATGAAGGGAGTGGGGCCCATTTCCTGGAGGGTGAGAAGGGGAGTAGGGTATGGCCCTGGAGGGTGAGGAGGAGAGCAGGGTATGGCCCTGGAGGGTGAGGAGGGAGCAGGGCCCAGGCCTTGGAGGGTGAGGAGGAAATAGGGCCCAGGCCCTGGAGGGTGAGGAAGGGATCCCGGCTGGGCTCTGGAGGGCAACGAGGGGAGCAGGACCCAGTGCCTGGAGGGCGAGCAAAGGACCATGGCACAGGCCCTGGAGGGCTAGAAAGGAAGCGGGGCCCACTCCCTGGAGGGCAAAGAGGGGAGAAGGGCCCAGCCCTGGAGGGCGGTGAGGGGAGCACGGCACCGGCCCTGGAGTGTGAGGTGGGAGTGGTGCTGTCCCTGGAGAGTGAGGAGGGGAGCGGGGCCCAGGATCTGGATAGCGAGGAAGGGAGCGGGGTCCAGCCCTGGAGGGTGATGACATGAGCAGGGCCCATTCCCTGGATGGCAAGAAGGGGAGTGGGGCCAAGCCCCTTGAGAGCGAGCAGAGGAGCAAGGCCCAGGCCCTGGAGTGTGAGGAGGGGAGCAGGGTCTGGACCTGGAGGGCTGTGAGGGGAGCATCCTCCAGCCCTGGAAGTCAGCAAGCTGAGCTGGGCCCAGGCCCTGGAGGGCAAGGAGGCCTGCACCTTAGGAGAGCATTTTCTGGCCCTGGAAGTCAAGGAGGGGAGCAGGGCCCAGTCCCTTTAGGGCAAGCAGAGGAGCAGGGCCAAGGCCCTTTAGGGCAAGGAGGGGAGCTGGGTTTGGCCCTGGAAGGCGCTGAGGGGAGCAGGGCCCAGGCCCTGGTGAGTGAGGAGGGGAGTGGTGTCTGGCCTGGAGGGTGGCTATCAGGCCCAAATAACAAGATGGAGGCTCAGTCTAAAATAAGTGAACCGTGATCCAGGCTCAGATCTCTCACCTCCAGGGCCGGGCCCAGCTCACCTGTTGCCTTCCAGGACCTGGGCCCCATTCCCCACGCTGCCCTCCAGTGCAGGACCCGGCTCCCCTCCTTGCCCTCCAGGGCCCGGCCCTGCTCCCCTCCTCGCTCTTTAGGGCCTGGGCCCAGCTCCCCTCCTTGCCCTTGAAGGCCTGGCCCAGCTCACCACTGCAGCCTCCAGGGCCTGGGCCCTGTACCCTCCTCACCTCCTCGGCCCTGCCCTGCTCCCCTCCTTGCCCTCCAGGGCCTAGTCCCGGATCCCCTACTCGCTGTCCAGGGCCCTGCCTTGCTCCCCTCTTCGCCCTCCAGGGCCCTGCCCTGCTTTCCTTGCCGCCCTCCAGGACCTGACCTGCTCCCCTCCTCGCCCTCCAGTGCAGGACCCGGCTCCCCTCCTTGCCCTCCAGGACCTGACCCGCTCCCCTCCTCGCCCTCCAGGGCCTGGGCCCAGTTTCCCTCCTTGCCCTCCAGGGCATGGGCCCCACTCCAATCCTCACCCTCCATGGCCTGGGCCCAGTTTCCCTCCTTGCCCTCCAGGGCATGGGCCCCGCTCCAATCCTCACCCTCCAGGCCCAGGCCCTGCTCCCTTCCTTGACCTCCAGGGCTGGGCCAGCTCCCCTCATCACCCTACAGGGTCAGGCCTTGCTCCCATCCTCGCCCTCCAGGTCCTGGAACCTGCTCCCCTCCTTGTGCTACAGGACCTGAACCCGCTTCCCTCCTTACCCTCCAAGGCATGGGTCCTGCTCCCCTCACTGCCTTACGGGGCCTGACCCCGCTCCCCTCCTCACCCTCCAGGACCTGACCGGTTCCTCTCCTCGCCCTCCAGGGCCTGGGCCCTGCTCCCCTCCTTTCCTCCAGGGCCGGATCCGCTCCCCTTGCTGCCCTCCAGTGCAGGACGCTGCTTCCCTCTATGCCTTCCATTGCCCCGCCCTGATACCCTTGCTGTGCTCCAGGGGCTTACCCTGCTCACTTCCTTGCCCACCAGGGCCTGGGCTGTGCTCCTCTGGCTGCCCACCAGGGCCATGCCCCGCTCCCCTCCTCGCCCTCCAGGGCTAGGCCCTACTCCCCTCCTCACCATCCAGGCCAGGCCCTCCTCCCCACCTTCGCCTACAGGGCCTAGGACCTGATCCCCTCCCAGTCCTCCAGGGCCAGGCCCTGCCCCCTCTTTGCCCTCCAGGGCCGGCCCCCCTCCCCTAATCACCCTCAAGGACCAGGCCCAGCTCCCCTCCTCACAGTCCTGGGCCAGGCCCCCATCCTCTCCTTGCCCTCACGGGCCACTGAGTTCCCTTCGTCACCCTCCAGGGCCTGGTCCCCATCCCCACCTTGCCCTAAAAAGACAGGTCATGCTCCCCTCAACGCCCTCAAGGGCTGGGCCCAGCAGCACCCTCCTCAGCCCACAGGGTCAGGCCTTGCTCCTATCCTTGCCCTCCAGGGCCTGGGTCTCACTCCCCTCACTGCCTTCCAGGGCTAGGGTCCACTCCCCTCAGGAAGGGCATCACTGCCCTCCAGGGCATGAGCCCCGCTCCCCACCTTGCCCTCCAGGGCCAGGCTCCTTTCCCCTTGCCACCCTCCAGAGCTGGACCTGCTTCCCTCGCCGCCCTCCAGTGCAGGACCCTGCTTCCCTCCTTGCCCTCCAGGACCTGGGTCCCGCTCCCCTCACTGCCTTCCAGGGCCTGACCCCATTCCCCTTGTGAGCCTCCAGGGCCTGACCAAGCTCCCCTCCTTCCCATCCAGGACCTGGGATCCACTCCCCTCACTGCCTTCCAGGGCCTGGCCCCGTTCCCTTCGCCAGCCTCCAGGGCCTGCCCCCTCACCCCTCCTCACCCTCAAGTTCCTGACAACACTCCCCACCTCGCCCTTCAGGACCTGACCCTGCTCCCCTCCTCACCTCCAGGCCTAGGCCCGGCTGCCCTCCTCACCCTCCACGGCCAGGACCTTCTCCCCTCGGGAACAGCCAACACTGCCCTCCAGGGCATGGCCCCACTCCCCTCCTCGCCCTCCAGGGGCAGGCCTGCTCCTCTTGCCACCCTCCAGGGCAGGGCCCTACTCCCCCTGCTGCCCTCCAGACAGGATCCTGCTCCCCTCTTTGCCCAGGAGGGTCGGGCTCTGTTCCCCTCCTCGCTCTCTAGCTCCTGGACCCCGTTCCTCTCCCCGCCCTCCAGGGTCAGGCCCTGCTCCCAACCTCACCCTCCAGGGCCAGACCCCACTCCCCTAATTTCCTTCCAGTGCGGGACCCTGCTTCCCTCTATGCCCACCATGGCCCTGCCCTGCTCCCCTCGCGGCCCTCCAGAGCCTGACCCTGCTCACTTCCTTGCCCTCCAGGGCCTGGGCCCTGTTCCCCTTTTTGCCCTCCAGTGCGGGACCCCACTTCCCTCTATGCCATCCATGGCCCCGCCCTGTTCCTCTCCCCGAGCTCCAGGGGCTTACCCTGCTCATGTCCTTGCCCACCAGGGCCTGGGCCGTGCTCCTCTTTGCTGCCCACCAGGGACGCCCCACTCCCTTCCTCGCCCTCCAGGGCCAGGCCCTACTCTCCTCACCATCCTGGGCCAGGACCCCTCCCCACCTCCCCCTCTAGTGCCTGAGAACGGATCCCCTCACAGCTCTCCAGGACCAGACACTACCCCCTCCTTGCCCTCCAGGGCTGGCCCCCCTCCCCTAATTGTCCTCAAGGACCAGGCCCAGCTCCCCTCCTTCCAGTCCTGGGCCAGGCCCCCCTCTTCTCCTTGCCCTCACGGGCCATGGGGAGTTCCCACCCTCGCCCACCGGGCCTGGCCCCCATCCCCTCCTCGCCCTAAAAAGCCAGGTCATGCTTCCCTCAACACCATCAAGGACTGGGCCCAACAGCCCTCCTCACACTGCAGAGTCAGACCTTGTTCCCCCCCAGCCCTGCAGTGCTGAGCCCTGCTCACTTCCTCATTTACAGGACCTGGGCCCTGCTCACCTTGCTGCCCACCAGGGCCAGGCCAGCCTCCCCTCCTCACCCTCCAGGGCCTGGGCCCCATCCCCTCCTTTCCCTAAAGGGCCGGGCCATGCTCTCCTCAACACCCTCTAGGATTGGGCCCAGCACCCCTCCTCACCCTACAGGGTCAGGCCCTGCTCCCATCCTTGCTCTCCAGGGCCTGGGCATGACCCCTCATTGCCCTCCAGGGCCAGGTGTTGCTCCAGTCCTCACCCTCCAGGCCAGGCCCAGCTGCTCTCCTTGCCCTCCAGGGTTGGGCCCTGCTCCCATCCTTGCCATCCAGATCTGGGCCCAGCTCCCCTCTGCACCCTCCATGGCTTGGGCCCAGCTCCCCTCCTAGCCCTTCAGGGCTGGGCCCTGCTCCCCTCACAGTCCATGGCTGGGGCCCACTCCCCTCAGAAATGGCAATCACTGCCCTCCGGGGCATGGGCCCTGCTCCCTTCCTCGCCCTCCAGGCCCAGGCCTCCCTCCCCTCCTTGACCTCCTGGGCCGGGCCAGCTCCCCTCCTCACCCTACAGGGTCAGGCCTTGCTCCCATCCTCGCACTCCAGGGCCAGGGCCCTACTCCCATCCTTGGCCTCTTGGGCCTGGGCCCTGCTCCCCTTCTCGCCCTCAAGAGTCTGGCTCACTTCTCTCGCTGTCTTCCAGGGTTAGGCCGCACTCCCCAAGGAAGGGTATCACTGCCCTCCAGGGCATGGGTCCTGATCCCCACCTCACCCTCCAGGGGCAGGAACCTGCTCCCCCGCTGCCCTCCAGTGCAGGACCCTGTTCCCCTCCTTGCCCTCCAGGGCCTGGGACCTGCTACCCTCACTGCCTTCCAGGGCCTGGCCCAGTTCCCCTCACCCTCCAGGGCCTGCAGCTTCTCCCCTCCTCACTCTCCAGGACCTGACCCGCTCCCCTCCTCGCCCTCCAGGGCCTGGCCCTGCTCACATCCATGCCCTCGATGGACTGGGCCCTGAGCGTGTCACTGCCTTCCAGGGCCTGGCCCAGTTCCCCTCGCCACCCTCCAGGGCCTGGAGCTGCTCCCCTCCATGCCCTCCATGCCCTGGGTCCCACTCCACTCACTGCCTTCCAGGACCTGGACGCATTCCCCTAGCCAGCTTCTAGGGCCTGCCCCCTTCCACTCCTCGCCCTCCAGGACCTGACCCGTCTCCCCTCCTTGACCTCCAAGACCTGGCCCTGCTCACATCCATGCCCTCCATGGCCTGGGCCCTGTTCCTTCCTAGCCCTCCAGAGACTGGGCCCAGTTCCCTCCTCGCCCTCGAAGACCGGACCCTCTTCCCTCCTAGGCCCTGCTGCCCTCCTCACCCTCCACAGCCAGGACCTTCTCCCCTCAGGAACAGCCAACACTGCCCTCCAGGGCATGGGCCCTGCTCCCCTCCTCACCTCCAGGGGCAGGCCTGCTCCTCCTGCTGCCCTCCAGGGCAAGGACCTACTCCCCCCGCCCCACTCCAGTGCAAGATCCCACTCCCCTTCTTGCCCAAGAGGGTCGGCTCTGCTTCCCTCCTCGCCCTCTAGCTCCTGGACCTCGTTCCTCTCCCCGCCCTCCAGGGTCAGGCCCTGCTCCCAACCTCACCCTCCAGGGCCAGACTCCACTCCCCTAACTTCCCTCCAGTGCGGGACCCTGCTTCCCTCTATGCCCTCCATGGCCCTGCCTTGCTCCCCTCGCGGCCCTCCAGAGCCTGACCCTGCTCACTTCCTTGCCCTCCAGGGCCTGGGCCCTGCTCCTTTTCTGCCCACCAGGGCAGGCCCCGCTCTCTCCACTGCCCTCCAGTGCAGGAGCCACCTTCCCTCCTTGCCCCCCAGGGCTGGATCCTACTCCCCTCCTCACCATGCTGGGCCAGGCCCTCCTCCCCACCTCCGCCTCCAGGGCCTGGGACCTGATCCCCTTGCAAGTGCCAGTCCCTGCCCCCTCCTCGCCCTACAGGACTGGAACCTTCTCCCCTCCTCACCTCCAGGCCTAGGCCCTGCTGCCCTCCTCAACCTCCAGGGCCAGGCACTTCTCCCCTCAGGAACAGCCATCACTACCCTCCAGGGCATGGGCCCCACAACCCTCCTCACCCTCCAGGGCCAGGCCTGCTCCTCTTGGCCCACCAGGGCAGGGCCCTACTTCCCCCGCTGCCCTCCAGTCAGGACTCCACTCCCCTCTTTGGCCAAGAGGTCCAGGCAGTGCTCCCCTCCTCATCCTCTAGGGCCTGGACCCTGCTACCCTCCCTGCCTTCCAGGGAAGGGCCTTGCTCCCCTCCTAGCCCTCCTCGCTTCCTTGCCTTCAGGGCCTGGGTCCTGCTCCCCATGCTGCATACCAGGGCCAGGCCAGCCTCCCCTCCTCACCCTCCAGGGCCTGGACCCCATCCCCTCCTTGCCCTAAGGGGCTGGGCCACACTCCCCTCAACACCCTCTAGGGCTGGGCCCAGCACCCCTCCTCACCCTACAGGGTCAGGCCCTGCTCCCATCCTTGCCCTCCAGGGCCTGGGCACGATCCCTCATCGCCCTCCAGGGCCAGGCCCTGCTCCCCTCCTCACCCTACAGGGTTTGACCCAACTCCCCTCCACGCCCTCCAAACCAGGACCCACTCCTCTCAACCTCCATGGCCTGGGCCCAACACCCCTCCTAGCCCTTCAGGGCTGGGCCCTGCTCCCCTCCTCACAGTCCAGCGCCAGGCCCCACGCCCCTCAGGAATGGCCATCACTGCCCTCCAGGTCATGGGCTCCACTCCCCTCCTCGCCCTCCAGGGCCAGGCCCCAATCCCCTCCTTGACCTCCAGGGCCTGGGACCCGCTCCCCTCCTTGCCCTCTTGGGACTGGGCCCTGCTCCCCTCCTCACCCTCCAGGGCCTCCGTCTCACTCTCCGTACTGTCTTCCAGGGCTAGGGCCCACTCCCCTTAGGAAGGGCATCACTGACCTTAAGGGCCTGGACCCTGCTCCCCACCTCACCCTCCAGGGCCAGGCTCCACTCCTTTTGCCACTTTCAAGTGCTGGACCCTGCTCCCCATGATGTCCTCAAGTATAGGACACTGCTCCCCTCCTTGCCCTCCAGGACCTGGGTCCTGCTCCCCTCACTGCCTTCCAGGGCCTGGCCCTGTTCCCCTCGCCACCCTTCAGGACCTGACCCCTCTCCTCTCCTCGCCCTCCAGGACCCGAACCCGCTCCCCTCCTCAGCCTCCAGGACCTGGGACCCCGCTTTCCTCCTCACCCTCCAGGACCTGACCCCACTCTCTTCCTCGCTCTCCAGGGCTGGCCCTGCTCACCTCCATGCCCTCATTGGACTGGGCCCTGATCCCCTCACTGCCTTCTAGGGCCTATCCCCGTTCCCCTCGCCACCCTCCAGGGCCTGACCCCGCTCCCCTCCTCACCCTGCAGGACCTGGGTCCTGCTCCCCAGACTGCCTTCCAGGGCTAGGCACCACTCCCCTCAGGAATGACATCACTGCCCTTCAGGGCGTGGGCCCCGCTCCCCACCTCACCCTCTAGGGCCTGGCTCTGCTCCTCTAGCAGCTTTCCAGGGCTGGACCCTTCTGACCCCGCTGCCCTCCAGTGCAGGACACCACTCCCCTTCTGGCCCATAGGGCCTGGGTTCCACTCCCCTCACTGCCTTCCAGGGCCTGGCCCAGTTCCTCTTGCCAGCCTCCAGGGCCTGCCCCCTCTACCCTCCTCACCCTCAAGGACCTGACCCTGCTCCCCTCCTCGCCCTCCTGGACCTGGGTTCCACTCCCATCACTGCCTTCCGGGGCCTGGCCCTGTTCCCCTCGCCACCCTCCAGGGCCTGAGCCCGCTCCCCTCCTCGCCCTCCAGGACCTGGGTCCCGCTACCTGACTTGCCCTTTAGGTCCAGGCCCAGCTCCCTTCCTTGACCTCCTGGGCTGGGCCAGCTCCCCTCATCACCCCACAGGGTCAGGCCTTGCTCCCATCCTTGCCCTCTAGGGCCTGGGACCCACTCCCCTCCTTGGCCTCTTGGTCCGGGGCCCTGCTCCCCTCCTCACCCTCCAGGGCCTGGGTCCTGCTCCCCTCACTGCCTTCCAGGCTAGGGCCCACTCCCCTCAGGAAGGGCATCACTGCCCTCCAGAGCATAGGCCCCACTCCCCACCTCACCTTCCAGGACCTGGCCCTGCTCACATTCATGCCATCATCGGCCTGGGCCCCAATCCCCCCACTACTTTCCAGGACCTGGCCCTGTTCCCCTCTGTAGCCTCCAGGACCTGCCCCCACTCCCATCCTTGCCCTAGAGGACCTGACCCCATTCCCTTCCTCGCCTTCCAGGGCCTGGCCCTGCTCACATCCATGCCCTCCATGGCCTGGCCCCATTTCTTCCTAGCTCTCCAGAGCCTGGGCCCAGTTCCCTCCTCGTCCTCCAGGACCGGAACCTTCTCCCCTCAGGAACAGCCAACATCACCCTCCAGGGTATGGGCCTTGCTCTTCTCCTCACCCTCCAGGGCCTGGGCCCCATCCCCTCCTTGCCCTAAGGGGCTGGGCCATGCTCCCCTCAAAGCTCTCTAGGATTGGGCCCAGCACCCCTCCTCACCCTACAGGGTCAGGCCCTGCTCCCATCCTTGCCCTCCAGGGCCTGGGCATGACCCCTCATCGCCCTCCAGGGCCAAGCGTTGCTCCAGTCCTCACCCTCCAGGGCAAGGCCCAGCTGCCCTCCTCACCCTCCAGGGCCTAACCCATCTCCCCTCCACACCCTCCAAACCAGGACCTGCTCCCCTCCTCACCCTCCATGGCCTGGGCTCAACTCCCCTCCTAGCCCTTCAGGGCTGGGCCATGCTCCCCTCCTCAGTCCAGGGCTTGGCCCCACTCCCTCAGGTATGTCCATCACTGCCCTCCAGGGCCAGGCCCTGCTCCCCTCCTTGCCCTCCAGGGTCTAGCCCTGCTCTCCTCCTTGACTTCTAGGGCCAGGTCAGCTCCCCTCATTACTCTACAGGGTCAGCCCTTCCTCCCACCCTCACCCTCTAAGGTCTGGGACTCCCGCCCCTCCTTGCCCTCCTGGGACTGACCCTGCTCCCCTCCTTGCCCTCCAGGGCTTGGGTCCAGTTCCTCTCACTGCTTCCCAGGGCCTGTCCCTGTTCCCTTCACCAACCTCCAGGACCTGACCCTGCTCCCCTCCTCACCCTCCAGGGCCAGGCCATGCTCCCCTGCTCACTCTCCGGGGTCTATGCCTGCTCACCTTGATGCCCACAGAGTCTGGCCTCACTCCCCTCTCATATTCCATGGCCCAGCCCTGCTCCCTCTTTGCCCTGCAGGGCCAGGCCCCGCACCCCTCCTTAAAATCCTAAGCTAGGCCCCCCTCCCCACCTCGCCCTCCAGGGTCAGGCCCCACTCCCCTCAGGCATGGCCATCACTGCCCTCCAGGACATGGGCCTGCTCCCCTTCTTGTTCTCCAGGGCCTGTGCCCCATTTTCTCTCCACTTCCAGTTCATGGACCGTTCCACTTGCCACCAAGCAGGGCCTGGCCTTGCTCCCCTCCTCGCCCTCCAGGGTCAGGAACTACTCCCCTCAGGCATGGCCATCATGCCCTCCAGGATATGAGACCCGCTCCCCTCCTTGCCTTGGAGGGTGAGGAAGGCAGCAGTTCCCAGGCCCTGGAAGGCGAGGAGGGGAGCAGGGCCAGGCCCTGGAGGGTGAGCAGGGTTCAGGCCCCAGGCCCTAGAGGGTGAGGATGGGAGCAGGGCCTGGCCCTGGATGGCGAGGAGGGGAGCAGGGCCAGGCCCTGGAGGGCGAGGAAGGAACAGGGCAGGGCCGTGGAGGGCAAGGAGGGGAATTTGGCCTGGCACATGAGGGCAAGGAGAAGAGGGGGGCCTGGCTCAGGATGGTGAGGAGGAGATCAGGGCCTGGTCCATGAGGGCAATTAGGGGAGGGGGGCTGGTCCTGGAGGACAAGGAGAGGGCAGGGCCTTGCCCTAGAGGGCGGCGAGGGGATCAGGTCCCAGGCCTTGGAGGAGGAGGAGGGGAGTGGGATGGCCCAGGATGGTGAGGAGGGGAGTAGTGCCTGGCCCAGGATAATGAGGAGGGGAGTAGGGCCCGGCCCTGGAGGGCGAGGAGGGGAGCGGGGCGTGGCCCAGGTGGGCAGCAAGGGGAGCACGGCCCAGGCCCTAGTGGGCAAGGAAGTGAGCAGGGTAAGCCCCTGGAGCTCGGCAAGGGGAGCAGGGCAGGGCCATGGAAGGCATAGAGGGAAGCAGGGTCCCGCCCTGGAGGGCAACAAGGGGAGCGGGGTCCAGCCCTGGAGGAAAGGAGGGGAGCAGGTCCCAGACCCTGGAGGGTGAGGAGGGGAACTGGGCCTTGCCCTGGAGGGTGACAAGGGGAGCATAGCCAAGGCCCTGGAGGGTGAGGTGGAGAGCAGGGCGTGGTCCTGGAAGGCTAGGAGGGGAGTGATATCCAGCACTGGAGGGTGGCGAGGGGAATGGGGCCAGGCCCTAGAAGGCAGTGAGGGGATTGGGGCCCAGGCGATGAAGGGCATGGAGGTGAGCAGGTCTAGGCAGGAGAGAGGGGTGAGGCCATGGAGGGCAAGGAGGGGAGCCAGGCCAGGCCCTGAAAGGCAATAGGGGGGCGGGTTCAGGCCCTGAAGAGCAAAGAGGGGAGTGTGGTCAGGCTTTGGAGGGCAGTGAGTAGAGTAGGGCAGGGCCATGGAGGGTGAGGAGGGAATGAGGCCCAGGCCCTGGAGGGCAGGGAGGTCAGCAGGGCCAGGCCCTTGAGGGCGAGGAGGGAATGGGGCACAGGCCCTGGAGGGCGAGGGGAGCGGGGCCCATACCCTGGAGGCCAGTGATGGCCATGCCTGAGGGCAGTGGGTCCTGATCCTGGAGGGCGAGGAGAGTAGGAGGGCCTAGCCCAGGATTTTAAGGAGGGGTGCAGGGCCTGGCCCTGGAGGGTAAAGAGGGGAGCAGGGCTGGGCCCTGGAGCATAAGTAGGGGAGCCAGGTCTGACTCTTGTGGGCGTCAAGGTGAGTGGGCCCAGGCCCTGGAGGGTGAGGAGGGGAGCATGGCCAGGCCCTGGAGGCCTAGGAGGGGAGCAGGGCCTGGCCCTGGTGGGCAGCAAGGGGAGCTGGGCCTGGCCCTGGAGGGTGGCAGTAGGTGCGGGGACTGGCCATGGAGGGCGAGGAGAGGAGCGGGGCCAATGCCCTGGAGGGCGTGACGGCTGTTCCTGAAGTGAGTGGGGCCTGGCCCTGGACTGTGATGAGGGGAGCAGAGCCCAGCTCTGAAGGGCGAGGAGGGGAGCTGGGTCAGGCCCTGGAGGGCGATGAGGGGAGCGTGGCCCGGCCCTTTAGGGCAAGAGGGGATGTGGGCCAAGCCCTGGAGGGCAAGGAGTGGAAACTGCCTGGGCCGTGAGGGCAAGAAAAGGAGTGGGGCCTTGCCTAGGATGGTGAGGAGGGGAGCAGTGCCTGGTCCTTGGGTGCGATTAGCGGAGGGGTCCCAGCCCTGGAGTGCAAGCGGGGGGCAGGGCCTGGCCCTGGATGGTGGCGAGAGGATCAGGGCCCAGGCCCTGGAGGGTGAGTAGGCAACAGGGCCAGGCCACATAGGGCATGGATGTGTCATTGCCAGGTCCTTGAGGGTGAGGAGGGGAGCAGAGTCAGGCCCTGGTTGGTGCCAAGGGGATCTGGGCCAGGCCCTGGAAGGTAAGGGAGGGGAGCGGGACCCAGGCCCTGGAGGTGAGGAGAGGAGTAGGGTTCAGTCCTGGAGGGTAAGGAGGAAACTGAGACCACACTCTGGAGAGCTAGGAAGGAACGGGGCCCAGGACATGGAGGGCATGGATGTGAGAAGGGCCTCATCCTGGAGAGCAAAGAGGCAAGCAGGGTCAGGCCCTGGAAGGCAGTGAGTGGATCGGGGCCCAGTCCATGGAGGGTATGTAGGTGAGCATGGCCAGGCCTTGGGGGTCAAGGAGGGGAGCTGGGTCAGGCCCTGCTGGGCAGTAAGGGGAGCGGGGCCCAGGCCCTGAAGGCATGGAAGGGAGCAGGGCCCAGCACTGGAGGGCTAGGAGGGGAGCAAGGCCCTTCCCTGGAAAGCAAGGAGGGTAGCAGGGTCCAGGCTCTAGAGGGCGAGGAGGGGAGCAGTGCCTGGCCCTCTGGGGAAAGGAGAGGAGTGGCGTCCTGCACAGGAGAGAGGCGGGGGTGGTGTAGGGTCCTGCCCTGGAGGTTGGCAAAAGGAGCAGGCCTGCCCCTGGAGGTGAGGAGGGGAGTGGGGCCCATGCCCTGGAGGGCACTGATGGCTGAGGAGAGAAGGGACTGGCCCTGGAGGTGAGGAGGGCAGCAGGGCCTAGGCCTGGAGGTGAGGAGGGGAGCAGGGTCTGTTCCAGGAGGGTGAGGAGGGAACTGGGCCCAGGCTTTGGAGAGCTAGGAAGGAACAGGGCCCAGGCCATGGAGGGCATGGATGTGAGCAGGGCCGGGCGCTGGAACGAGGAGGGGAGCGGGTCAGGTCCTGGAGGGCCAGCAGGGCAGCGGGGTCAGTCCCTGGAGGGTGTCGAGGGGAACAGGGCCAGGCCCTGGAAGGAAGTGAGGGGATTGGGGCCCAGGCCATGGAGGGCATGGATGTGAGCAGTGCCAGGCCTTGGAGCGCGAGTAGGGGAGCGGGGCCGGCCCTAGTTGGTGGCGAGGGGATCTGGGCCAGGCCCTGGAAGGCAGGGAGGGCAGCGGGGTCAGGCCCTGGAGGGCATGGAGGGGAATGGGATCAGGCCCTGGAGGGCAGCGAGTGGATCGGGGCAGGGCCATGCCGTGCAAGGAGGGAAGTGGGGTCAGGACCTGGAGCGTGCAGAGGGAATGAGGCCCAGGCCCTGGAGTGCATGGAGGTGAGCAGTGCCAGGCCCTGGAGGGCAAGGAGGGGAGTTGGGCCCATGCCCTGGAGGGCAGTGATAGCCATGCCTGAGGGGAGTGGGGCCTGACCCTGGAGGGTGAGGAGGGGAGCAGGGCTGGGCCCTGGGGCCTGAGTAGCGTAGAGGCCTGACCCTGATGGGCATCAAGGGGAGAAGGCCCAGGCCCTGGAGGGCAAGGAAGGCAGCAGGGTCAGGCCCTGGAAAGCAGTGAGGGGAGTGGGACCCATGTCCAGGAGGGAAGTGATGGTCATGACTGAGGGGAGTGGGGCCTTGCCCTAGAGGGCGTAGAGGTATGCAGGGCAAGGCCATGGAGGGCTAGGAGGGCAGCAGGGTCCAGTTCCTAGAGGGCCAGGAGGGTAGCAGGGCGTGGCCCTGGAGGGCAAGGAGGGTAGTGGTATCCTTCACTGGAGGGAGGCGGGGGTTGCAGGGCCCAGTGGGTGGCAAGGGGAGCTGGTCCCAGCCAGCCTGGAGTAAGGAGAGTGGAGCAGGGCCTGGCCCTGGAGGTTGAGGAAGGAAGTGGGGCTCGGCCCTCATGGGCAAGGAAGGGAGCAGGGTCCTGTAATGGACCCTGGAGGGCATGCAGGTGAGCGGAGGCTGGCCCTGGAGGGCAAGGAAGGCAGCAGGGTCAGGCCTTGGAGGGTGAATAGGGGAGCAGGGTCAGGCCCTGGTTGATGGCGAGGGGATCCGGGCCAGGCCCTGGAGGGAATGGAGGGGAGTGGGGTCAGGCCCTGGAGGGCATGGAGGGGAACTGGGTCAGGCCATGCAGGGCAGCGAGTGGAGCTGGAATGGGTCAGGACCTGGAGGGCATGGAGTTGAGCAGAGCCAGGCCCTGGAGGGCAAGGAGGGAAATGGGGCACAGGCCCAGGAGGATGAGGAGGGGGGCGGGGCCCATGCCCTGGAGGGCAGTGATGGCAGTGCCTGAGGGGAGTGGGGCCTGACCCTGGAGGGCAAGGAATGGAGGGGGGCCTAGCCCGGATGGTAAGGAGGGGTGCAGGGCCCAGCCCTGGAGGATGAAGAGGGGAGCAGGGCTGGGCCCTGGAGCCTGAGTAGCGGAGCGAGGCCCGACCCTGGTGGGCATCAAGGGGAGTGGTCCCAGGCCCTGGAGGGTAAGGAGGGAAGCAGGGTCTGGCCCTGGTCGGGGGCAATAGGAGCAGGGGCCAGGCACTGGACGACTAGGAGGGGAGCAGGGACCAGCCTTGGTGGGCTGCAAGGGGAGTGGGGCCTGGCCCTGGAGCGTGAGGTGGGGAACAGGGCCTATGCCCTGAAGGGCAGTGTTGCCCTTCCTGAGGGGAGTGTGGCCAAGCCCAAGAGGGCAAGGAGGGAGTCGGGCCTGGCCCTGGAGGGTGAGGAGGGGAGCAGGGACTGGCCTTTTAGGTTGAGGAGGGGAGAGGCCCTGGCTCTGGAGGGCAAGGTAGGGACCAGGGTTTTGCACTGGAGGGTGGCAGGGGGAGCAGGGCCCGGCCCTTTTTGGCAGCAAGAGGAGCGGGGCCTGGCCGCGGAGGGTAAGGAGGGCAGTGGGGCTCAAGCCCTGGAGAGTAAGGAGGGAATGGGGCACAGGCCTTGTAGGGCGAGGAGGGGACTAGGGCCTATGCTCTAGAGGGCAGTGATGGCCATGCCAGAGGGGAGTGGGGCCTGACCCTGGAGGGTGAGGAGGGTAGGGGGGCCTAGCCCGGATGGTAAGGAGGGGTGCCGGGCCTGGCCCTGGAGGGCAAGGAAGGCAGCAGGAAAGGCCCTGGAGGGTGAGGAGGGGAGCAGGGTCAGGCCCTAGAAGGCAGTGAGGTGAGCAGGGCCCATGTCCAGGAGGGTAGTGATGGCCACAACTGAGGGGAATGGGGCCTTACCCTAGAGGGCATGGAGTAATGCAGGGCAGGGCTATGGAGGGTTAAGAGGGGAGCAGGTTCCAGGCCCTAGAGGGCCAGGAGGTGAGCAGGGCTTGCCCTGGAGGGCAAAGAGGGGAGCTGGGTCTAGGCCCTAGAGGGTGAGTTGGGGAGCAAGGCGCAGCCCTGGAGGGCAAGGAAGGGACTGGGGTCCTGCACTGTAGGGTGGTGGGGGAGCAGGGCTCTGCCCTGAGGCAGGCAAGAGGAGCGGCCCGGCCTTGGAGGGCAAAGTGGGGAGCAGGGACCATGTCCTGGATGGCAGTGATGGCCATGCCTGAGGGTAACATGGCCTGGCCCTGGAGGGTGAGGAAGGCACCAGGCCCCAGGCTCTGGAGGGTGAGGCGGGGACCGGACTCTAGGCCTTGGAGGGCAAGGAGAGGAGCATGGTCCAGCCCTGGGGAACGAGGGAGGGAACGGGGTCAGGCCCTAGAGGGTGGCGAGGGGAATAGGGCCAGTGCCTGGAAGGCAGTGAGGTGAGTGGGTCCTAGTCCATGGAGGGCATGGAGGTGAGTAGGGCCAGGCCTTGGAGGGTGAATAGGGAAGCAGGGTCAGACCCTGGTTGGTGGCGAGGATTTCTGGGTGAGGCCCTGGAAGGCAGTGAGGGGAGCGGGGTCAGGCCCTGGAGAGTGTGGATGGGAGTGGGGTCAAGCTCTGATGGGCAACGAATGGAGGGGACAGCACCATGGATGGCAAGCAGGGGAGCAAGCATGGATGGCAAGGAGGATGAGGAGGGAATGGGGCACAGGCCCTGGAGGGCGAGGAGGGGAGCAGAGCCCATGCCCTGGAGGGCAGTGATGGCCGTGCCAGAGAGGAGTGGGGCCTGACCCTGGAGGGCGAGGAGGGGAGGGGGGCCTAGCCTGGGATGGTAGAAGGGATGCAGAGCTGGCCCTGGAGGGTGAGGAGGGGAGCAGGGCTGGGCCCTGGAGCCTGAGTAGCAGAGCGAGGCCCGACCCTGGTGGGCATCATGGGGAGTGGGCCCAGGTCTTGGAGGGTGTACATGTGAGCGGGGCCTAGCCCTGGAGGGTGAGGAAGGCAGCAGGGTTGGCCCTGGAGTGCAAGGAGGAGAGCAGGGTCAGACCCTGGAAGGCAGTGAGGGGAGCGTGGCCCATGCCCAGGATGGAAGTGAGGGCCATGAGAGAGGGGAGTGGGGCCTTGCCCTAGAGGGCATGGAGGTATGCAGGGCAGGGCCATGGAGGGCTAGAAGGGGAGCAGGACCTGGACCTGGTGGGCGGCACAGGGAGCGGGGCCCAGCCAGCCATGGAGGGAGGAGAGTGGAGCAGGGCCTGGCCCTGGAGGGCGAGGAGGGAAGTGGGGCCCGGCCTTTTTGGGCAAGGAGGGGAGTGGGGTCCTGCACTTGAGGGCAACGAGGGAGCAGGGCCCTGCCCTGGAGGGCAGCAAGATGAGCAGGCCTGGCCCTGGAGGGTGAGGAGGGGAGTGGGGCCCATGCCTTGGAGGGCAGTGATGGCCATGTCTGAAAGGGGCAGGTCCTGGCCCTGAGGGTGAGAATGGGAGCAGGGTCCAGCCTTGGAGGGCAGCATGAAGAGCGGGCCTGGACCTGGAGGGTGAAGTGGGGAGTGGGGCCCATGCTCTGGAGGGCCCGATGGCCATGCCTTAGGGGAACAGGGCCTGGCCCTAGAGGGTGAGGAGGGCACAAGGCCCCAGGCCCTTGAGGGCGAGGAGGGGAGGAATGTCCGGCCCTGGAGAAAGAGGTGGGGAGTGGGGTCAGGCCCTGGAGGTGAGGAGGGGAGCAGGGCCCAGCCCTCATAAACAGGCATCGCTGCCAATCAGGGCATGGACCCCGCTCCCCATGTTGCCCTCTAGGGCAAGGCCTTGCTCCTCTTGCCACCCTCCAGGGCCGGCCCCTGCTCAACCTGCCACCCTCCAGGGCCAGGCCCTGCTCCCCTCCTTGCCCTCCAGGGCCTGGGCCCGCTCACCTTGATGCCCACCATGGTTGGGCCTCGCTCTGCTACTCAGGCTCCAGGGCCCAGCCCTGCTCCCCTCTTCGCTCTCCAGGGCCCTGCAGCCCTCCTTACCATCCTGGGCTAGGCCCCACTCCATTCCTTGTCCTTCAGGGTCAGGCCCCACTCCCCTTGGGCACTGCCATCACTGTCCTCCAGGGCATGGGCCCTGCCTCCTTGCTAGTCCATCAGGGCCTGTGCCCCATTCCCTCCTCACCCTCCAGGGCCAGGCCCTGCTTCCCTCCTCACCCTCCAGGGCCTGGCCCCATTCCCTCCTCACCCTCCAGGGCCTGGCCCGGCTCCACTCGCTGCACTACAGGGCCTGACCCCGCTCCACTCCACGCCCTCCAGGGCCTTACCCTGCTCCCCTCACTGCCTTCCAGGACCTGGCCCCATTCCCCTTGCCACACTCTAGGGCCTGGCCCCTCTCCCCTCCTTGCCCTCCAGGGCTGGGCCCTCCTCAACTCCTTGCCCTCCAGGGCCAGGCCCCATTCCCCTCCTCACCCTCTTGAGATTAGACCCTGCTCTCCTCCTCACCCTCCAGTGCCAGGCCCTGCTCCCCTCCTCGCCTTCCAGGGCATGGACCCTCCTCCCCTCCTTGCCTTCCAGGTCCAAGCCCTGTACCTCTTGCTGTCATCCAGGGCCAGGCCCTGCTCCCCCTGCCACCCTCCAGGGTCGGGCCCTGCTCCCCCCCTTGCCCTCCAGGGACAGGCCCTGCTCACCTCCTCGCCTCCAGAGCCTGGGCCCTTCTCCCCTCCTCACCCTCCAGGGATTGGCCCTGATCCCCTCCTCACCCTCCATGGCTTGGGCCCAGCTCCCTTCCATGCCCTCCAGGGCCAGGCCCCGGTGCCCTCCTCGCCATCCAGGTCCAGGCCCAGCTCGCCTCCTTGCCTCCAGGGCTGGGCTTTGCTTACCTCCTCGCCCTGCATGGCCTTGCCCCACTCCGCTCGCTGCCCTCCAGAGCCTGACCCTGCTGCCTTCCTCACCCCCCAGGGCTGGGCTTTGATCACCTCCTCGCCCTGCATGGCCTTGCCCCACTCCTCTCGCTGCCCTACTGGGCCTGACCCTGCTTTCCTCCATGCCCTCCAGGACCTTACACTGCTCCACTCACTGCCTTCCATTTCCTTGCCCGGATCCCCTTGCCACCAACCAGGGCCTGACCCCATTCCCCTCCTCACCCTCCAAGGCCTGGCCCTGCTCACCTCCATACTCTCCATGGCCTGGGCCCTGATCTCCTCACTACCTTCCTGGGTGTGGGCCTGTTCCTGTTGCCATCCAGGGCTTGACCCCGCTCCCCTCCTCGACCTCCAGGTCCAGGCCCCCCACCTCTCACTGCCCTCCAAGGGCAGGCCCTGCTCCCCCTGCCACCTTCTAGGGCCTACCCTGCTCCCCTCCTTGCCCTCCAGGGATTGGCCCTGATCCCCTCCTCGCCCTCCGTGGCCTGGGCCCAGCTCCCTTCCATGCCCTCCAGGGCCAGGCCCCGGTGCCCTCCTCGCCATCCAGGTCCAGGCCCAGCTCACCTCCTTGCCTTCAGGGCCAGGACCTGCTCCCCTCCTCACCATCCAAGGCCTGGCCCTGCTCACCTCCATGCCCTCCATGGCAGGGCCCTGATCTCCTCACTACCTTCCAGGTTCTGGCCCTGTTCCCGTCGCCCTCCAGGGCTTGACCGTGCTCCCCTCCTCGACCTCCAGGACCAGGCCCTGCTCCCCTCCTCACCCTCCAGGGCCAGGCCCTGCTCCCCTCCTCGCCCTCCGTGGTCCTTCCCTGCTCCCCTCTCCACCCTCCAGGGCCTGACCCTGCTCACTTCCTTGCCCTACATGGCCTGGTCCGTGCTCCCCTTGCCACCCACCAAGGCCAGGCCCCGCTCCCCTCCTCACCCCCCAGGGCCAGGCCCTGCTCCCTTCCTCACCATCCTGGACCAGTCTCCCCTCCCTTCACCGCCCTCAAGGCCTGACCCTCTGGCTTCCTTGCCCTCCAGGGCCTGGGCCCAGCTCCCCTCCTCGCCCTCTCAGGCTGGACCCTGCTCCCCTTGTTGCCCTCCAGTGCGGGACCCCACTTCCCTCCTCACCCTCCAGGATCCGGCCCCACTCCCACACTCGCCCTCCAGGGCCTGGGCCCTTCTCCCATTCTCGCCCTCCAGGGCCCGACCCTGCTCCCCTAGCCTCCCTCCAGTGCAGGACCCCACTTCCCTCCATGCCCTCCAGGGCCTGCCCCTGCTCCCTCTAATATTTCTAAAACCTACAATAAAGTTGATTCCTGAACTCTGGAAAATTGAAATTGTGTTAAGTAAAATGCAGATCATGCATCGGGATATCATGTGCATTTGGTCATAAAATTTATAATCACTGTCTAGTTACAGTGGAGAGTGAACATGATGCATACAACTATGGTAAAGTCTGAACTCCTGAATCTAACACTGAACTGTACATATAGTGTTAATGACCATGCTAAATTCTAACAGCATTTGAATCACTAGAAATATTGAAAAGCACCACAAATATTTATACACCTCACATCTGTATTCACAGTAATGATGCTAAAAGTACAATGTGTAACATTTCCCAGTACGCGTTTATATGCATTTCCCTTTCACAAACACACATGAATGCACACACGTACAAATCATAGAAGCTTAGGGGTTCAGAAACAAATATTTATGGACTTTAGGCCTTCATTATAGTTTATTGACAATTGAAAATAACCAAGTTTAATACTAATTTATATGTATTAACATTTTTGTAACTTTGAACCCACTATGCTTTCCAGCACGATTAGCAAGCCGACATCTGCTACATCTTCAAAGGGACTCTTAAAAATCGAAAGTTTACAGTGGTGCTTAAAACAATCAGTACAAAGTAGGTGGTTCTGAGAATGTCTATAAATAGTGTCAATTGCTTGGCTTCCAATGCATTTGATTGTTCTCCAAGCAGTGTGGGAACAGGGTATAAACTGCCCACTTTCAGTTAAAATAACTAAAATTGATTAATCGGTGTAATGCTAGTTTTTTTTTGTGGGGGATATAAAATATATATTGTAAGTATGTTCTTTCAAATTAGTGAATATAAGTATGTATTTCCAACAAGACACTCTGGCAAAAAAAAAAAAAAAAAAAAAAAAAAAAAAAAAAAAAAAAACTAAATGAAAAGATCTCTGTGAGTGAGATCCCAGTGGAAAGAACAGGTCTTCAAAGAAGGAGGTACCTTTCTCTGAAGGGAGGAGAGAACTTCCACTCTATGACCTTGTCTAAATAAGATAAGAGTCGGTGAACTCAAAAGGCTTCCATAGCCTTGGAAACTCATGACTGGAGCATAGGGAGATTACTGATGCCATAAACAGGAGTGTCAATTTGTAAAGTCAACAACAGGAGTCACTGTGCACTTACTCCTCATGTAGGATCTCTGTCCTTAATGTGCTGTACATTAAGATTTAATGCTATAACGAGTATAACAGTATTTTTCACTTTGTATTTCTATGTGGGTGCAAACTGTTGAAATCTTTACTTAATGTATACTAAACTGATCTTCTGTATATATAGAAAAAAAAAAAAAGCCTGGGAAGGGTAATCCAGAGGACACAGAAACAACGAGAAGGCGAAGCCTCGTGAGCTCAGCTGCGAAGCTGATGCGGGGCTGCCCTGCCGCACAGGTGGGCTGAGGTGGGCTCTGGGAAACCAGCCGACATGGATTTGCACGTCCCAGGATCCGTGACTACTGCCCTGTCTCAAGTGGGAAGTCCTTCAGGAGCCTGAGAGCTTAAAGAGCAGACTACACCCTTGAGAGGACTGACCCCGGGTAGAAGGACAGCACAGCGAGGCCTTGTGTGTGGCAGTGACCTCAATGGAGAAAAGAAGTCATCTTCTCTGTGAACCTGTGTTGGTGGCGTTCCCTGGGGGAGGTTCTAGAGCAGATTCCTACCAGCCAACGAAAGCTAAAAACATGATGACACCTCTTGACCTGGCTGCAATTATCAACTTTTAAAAAAAAATACTGATGCACTGGGGTTGGAGCTGTGGCGCAGCAGGTTAAAGTCCCAGTGTGCAGCAGCAGCATCCCACATAGGCACCGGTTTGAGTCCAAGATGCTTTTTTTTTTTTTTTTTTTTGACAGGCAGAGTGGACAGTGAGAGAGAGACAGAGAGAAAGGTCTTCCTTTGCTGTTGGTTCACCCTCCAATGGCCACCGCGTCCAGCGTGCTGCGCCCGGCGCACCGCGCTGATCCAAAGCCAGGAGCCAGGTGCTTCTCCTGGTCTCCCATGGGGTGCAGGGCCCAAGCACTTGGGCCATCCTCCACTGTACTCCCTGGCCACAGCAGAGAGCTGGCCTGGAAGAGAGGCAACCAGGACAGAATCCGGCGTCCCAACCGGGACTAGAACCCGGTGTGCCGGCACCACAAGGCGGGGGATTAGGCTAGTGAGCCGCGGCGCCGGCTTATGCTTTACTTTCAATCTCCCTGCTAATGCTCCTGGGAAAGCAGAGGAGGATGGCCCAGGTCCTTGGGCCCCTGTACCTGTGTGGGCGACCCGGAATAAGCTCCTGGCTCCAGATCAGCTCTGTTCCAGCCATTGGGGCCATTTGAGAAGTTAACTCGCCGATGGAAGACCTCTCCCTCTCTCTCTGTTTCTACCTCTATGTGACTCTTTCAAATAAATAAAATAAATCTTAAAAAAAAAGTATGTGTTTCCTAAAAATCAGAACTTAATCCAAAACAGCACATGATTTGGGGGACATGAATTTTATTAGATGTTGCATTATATTAGATTTTTGTAGAATGGCAAATATTTTATTTGTAGCTACCAACTCATAAAACATTTGTTGTGGAACAGTGTTTGTCTATATGCTTGGCATTGTAGAGTGACAGGTACACAGTGCACTTAGTAAATTGAAAGTTAAACCCAAAGTTACATCTTGCTCAAACTGATTGTGCATCATATTGTAATTTTTCCTAGATATTCCATCATTGTGTTTTACTCTTCATTTCTGTTACTGAGTTGTATATTTTAGTATTTGCTTTAGAGTAGAAAAAAAATACTCTGTTGGATCTCAAAGATTAAGGATAATGTTGAACAATTTAAAAGTCTCAAAACTATAGAATCTTTTTCTTGGAGTAGTAGATTAATTTTGGGGTAAGAACTCTTCGAAATGAAGATGCTTTATTGTTGAAAGTCATCAATAAATGAAAGGAAGAATGTAAATAAAAATGGGAATATTTTCCAGTTCTAAGTCTCTAAAATATTTGAAAAGGAAAACCATTAAGTGCAAGATATGACAATATATAAGTTTTCCCTCAGATTAGAAATTTGATGCTAAATATTTAACATTTAATCTTTATTTAATAGTAACTATGAATGGAGGCCATTATTTAGCCTTCCCAATAAAAATAAATCTCAGCATCATTTAAAATGTTGGCTACTGCCATTGAGTGAACACAATGAAATTTGACAAAACTCTTTACTTGGGTGTAAGATACCATTCTCTGAATCGGGTTTTATGATTACCTAAGTCATTTTTCATCCTTGTTTTATGAATGTAAACACTGATACATTTTCTTAGCTTCAGATTTTGAACATTCCAGTGATGTAGCTCCTGCTAACAAAGTGCCTGAATATTTTTGACACCTCGTAGCCTTTTAATGTGTGATATCTGGTCATGTACACATGGGATCTATTATAAGTTAGAGATACTTTCCATAAATAGAATAATATTTTGGATAACCATTGATGAATTGAAGAACCTATTTCCTCTTCAAATTTTTTTTATTTTAAAGCAATTTTGTGAAATTGAATTTTACCTATAGTTTTACTTGTCTTTTTGTCCAGATAAAGTAATAAAATAGCTCCAATTATACCAAGCAACCCTTCCTTGTCTCAAGTGCTTAACTTTCTCTCTTCATTCTTAGATAACTGCTGGTTTCTTAAATTGAATGGTCGTCTTTTCCAGCAGCTGCTCAAAAATATCCATGATTGACCATTTTGTTTGCACTAAGCAGACATGCTTTCCTTCTTTCTCCCCCTCTCTGGTCCACATCATCTTCCCATCACCTGTGCACACCAGACGCACCTGTTCCTTCCTCCTCCAATAATCACTGAACTCTGCAAAGACCCTAACTCTGACCTCTCATGGTTATCCCAGAGCCTTCTGTTTTCAAAACTCTCAAAACAAAATCAAGTGTGGAAAATAGGGTTGATTTTTCCACATTTTTTTTTTTTGGTCAATCATGACTCTAATCCCAAACACACACATAAAATTCCCTGCTTTACATAACTAATTTTAATTTGCTTTCCAAATGTCTTCACATTAATGATCTCCATTGATGACTTCTCATTCTCATCTACACCTACATTTGATTCTCAGTGCCATGGCTTTATTCTACTCAGCATGGACCAAATTCATCCTATTTGACATCATCCTTTATTTTATTCCTACTGCCACTTTGTGTCTCTGGAATTTAATGTATTCCCCTCCCCACAGAACTCCTAAGTTAACTGTCCTCTGAGCATTTTTATCTGTTTTTATTCTTCCCTAGTGGGATCTTGTAGGATTTCCTTACTATACCACACAGTAATATATTGACTCGATCATTTATCTTCTTAGAATTCTGCATTAACCTGAAGCTATTCCACACTTGTTATACAAATGTTTAATCATAAAGTTTGATGCATATAACACACAAAGTGCCTGATATCCATCGCTGACACACTACGCAACTTTGCTTGGACTGGCTCTTGAGTGTAATCTTGTTTTATTGAGTGCAGTGTTTTTCTGGCAAAATTATTCTTTAGAGCATGATTATACATCATTAGCATTCAAGACAGTGTTCTGTTACTTCATGATGTGAGTACCTAGAACTCACTGTGAAGGATTCATTTAGGAAATTTTCCAGAAGGTGTTCTGCATCCATGATTTAGCCAAGAACCCCTAGTGAATTGAGTACCGTATTCACTATCTGATTTCCTTTGATAAGAATTTTGGAGTATCTATTCATAGGCTTTCATCTAGAATTTCTTAACCCAATCATTAAAGCCTTTATTGAATAGTTGATTACTTTTGCACTGATAATCGATTTTGTTTGGTTTTAACAAATCTTTGTCCAATAGACTTGTTTCTGCTTAGCACTTCACTACAAAAACTCTATTTTGAACAAGTGTAAATTCACGTGCAGTATTTAAAGAAATAATGTAGAGATATCCTATAAATCCTTTACCTAGCTTCCCCCAACAGCAGTAACTTGAATAATTGCAATATAATAGCACAACCAGAAAATTCATTTTGATACAATCCATCAACATTACCTAGATTTCACTAGTTTTACATGCTCTCTGTGTGTGTGTTTAGCTCTTGTTGCTTATCAGATTCATTTATTTTTAACCCATAGACTGCAATATCTTTTTGCCAATCTGCATGTATTGTTTTTATTAAAATCTGCATGACACCTTGTCAGATGCATACCCCCTAATTACTCATCACATTTTCCGCTGCTATTAAAGACTATTACTTGCATAGCATCAGGTAAATCCTATTTGTTTGGCAAATCTTACTTCTGGTATAGAAACTGCTGCTCTGAAGATGAATGAATCCTCCATGGTTGAGATTTTCTGAGGTTCCCAGATCCACGTTTTTAGTAGTAGGGTGAACTTGGAAAATGTTTGGTCAACCCACAGGAAAAGTAGATGAACAGTCGTCACTAAAGTCTCACTGTTTGTGTTTGTGTATGGTTGATATCAATGGATGCTTTCTAACATCTAATACCTTTGGTTATATGTTACATATTTACCATTTTTATTAAGTCTGGACAAAAATAAATGCACATTTATTAAAAAGTTTATCATAACCAAGCTAAAAATGTGTATTTTAAAATATATGGTGTCTATACTTTTAATAATCTGGTAACTATGAAATCCAATTTTCTATTAACCAATATGTATGAATATCCTGTGGCATTACTTTTAGATGAGACATGAGATGCTATAGCCATCTCTGCAGAGTTATGCATTGTTGAGCTTTATGCATTTTATACATTTATGCATTGTTGAACATTATATATAGTCAGCTCATCTTTTTTAAAATGTCAAGTACTAAATAAAACTTGAAATTATTGGACATTTGGGAAAAATAAGGACTATTAAGCAAGCTGCATTGTACTATTTGATAGTGGCACAAACATTGGTGAGTTAAAGAAAAATAAACTGCTTTCAAATTTTTTAAATTCACTGGCTTTAAAAAATAGATTAAAAATCCCTTTTATGAGGACCTTGATAGAATGATGCTGCTTCAGTCCAGGATGTCTATGTCTGTATGATCCACTTTGCAGAGGATTATTGTTAACCCTTGTCAAACAGTGCTACAGGATTAGGGACCATGGATCTGGGACACTGATGACCACATGGGTGGCCTGGCCAGTGAATAAAGTACAAGGAAAGGGAGGGCGGGCAGACCATCAGTAATCTTCCCATGGGATCTTCTGAGATAGGTTCCATAAACCACCTAGAAAGGAAAGTTGGTGGCAAATCTACTTGTGCAACACAGTTACCATTATTTTCTGTAAGAGAGTTAACATAATGCACGTGGCAATGCGTTTTGGTCAGTCTTTTTATTTCTTTTTATAAAAAGATTATTTATCTACTAATTTGAAAGGCAGAGTGACAGAGAAGGAAAGAAAGACAGAGAGGTTTTCCATGTGCTGCTTCACTTTCCAAATACCCAAAGCAGCCAGGGCTGGGCCAGGCAAACCCAGCAACCAGGAGCCAGGAATTCCTTTCTAGTCTGCCACATGGGTAGCAGGAGCCCAGGTACTTGGACCATCAGGTGCATTAACAGGAGGCTGGATTAGAAGCAGAGCAGTTGAGACTCAAACCTGCACTCTGATATGGGATGCCAATGTCACCAGCAGTGGCTTAACCAGCCATGCCACAAAGCCTGCTCCTTGATGAGTATTTTTTTTAATAAATATTGTTTTCCATGACTTTGCTATGGATTCCTTTCTCCTGATCTCTTCGGATCTTAAGGAAAGATAGTTCATATTTTCTGTGCAGCAGGACTTCTTCATAAACCAGTGATTCTCAAATTTTGTGAGCACTGGAGTAATACAAGCCTTTTCCAAAGATACAGAAGCCTCTTGGATTACAATTAAGTTCATCCAGAGTGGAACTGCCATGTGTTAAATTTGACAATACATGGAAATCACAGCATGAAATGGGAGAATGGAGTATGGGACATGTGCACGTCCTGTTCAGTGTTCCTCAGCACGTGACAAATGACAGCTCATTTCTGCCATCCTAGTCTCTGTTCTCATTTTTCCCAGTAATTTGGTGCAAGTCCCAAGTGTCTCATCATTTCATCGGGACACTGTCAGCCTACAAAACGTCCCCAGGTGATTCTTACACACCATCAGGGTTGAGAATTCCAAGACAAGAAGAGTCTTTTTTCTCAATGAGAAGTCCTAAGACACAGGCACTTGTCCTCTGGATGTCATTCTTTTCAGACATGTCTGCCCAACAAGGCATTACAGATTTACTACAATGCATGGCTTGTATCTGTGGTTATCAGCAATAATTGTAATATTCCCTTTTATAAAAATATTTGTTTTATTTTATTTATTTGAAAGTCAGAGGAACAGAGAGACAGACACAGGCAGAAAGTGACCTCTTATTTGCTGATTCATTCTGCAAATGGCTGCCACAGCTGGGGTTGAGCCAGGGCAAAACCAGGAGCCTGAAACTCCATCCAGGTCTCCTGTGTGGGTGGCCCTGACTTAAGTTTTTCATTCATTACCTGCTGCCTCCCAAGGTGTACATTAGCAGGAAGCTGGAATTGGAAGTGAAGCCAGGACTGCAAACCAGGTGCTCAATCCACATGGGACACAAACATTCCTGCCTGTTTCATTATAATACTCTTTCATGCTGTGTAGTAAGGGAACCACTAGCCACTTATGGCTTTTTAAATTTTAATTAGGTAAACTTAAACATGCAATCTGTTGATTCAATGAACCACATTCCATGCACACCATAGCTGTGTGTGGCTAATGTATGGGATACTGCAAGTGCAGAACCCTTCCTTCCACTAAAGTGTCCTGTTGGTCTAGACATAAGGACCAACCTTCTTAATCTTCAGCTGCTGAAAGAGGGACCTTCTCAACAGAACAAGAGATTATGAGAACTCCAACACCAAGAGAAACTAAATATGATAAAAAATGAAGCATCTTTAAAAGTGAAACATAAAAGAGCATGATTTTACAAAAGAATTTTTTAAAAATAAACACTTGCATCAACCAGCTGTTTTTTAGAAGAAAATGCAAGCATGGATTTGAGGACAAATATGCATCTTAAAGTCATTCTTAATTGAGGACAATGTATAAACATCGAATTTGGGCAGTTATCAAAGGACAAATGGACTCAAAGATACTGAGATGTTAGATCAGTAAGTTGTAGATCCACAATTAAAATGCAGCCAAATGCACCATGACAATGGATATGAGTGTCAGAAAATGCTATTGTGAAAGTGAGAAGGCAAACAATAAAACATATTCAAAAATGTAAGGTCAACTAGGGAGAGTTCCAGGTCCCTAGAGGAACAAGGATGAGACCATTTTTCTGGGAAAGGTTGGGGAACATGCCAGAAAGTAGGCTAGAATTTCCAGGGGAAAAGTAAGAAAGCTTAATAGAATCAGACAGTGGCAATTAACAACATAGAGGCTTCATAGCCTCACAAAAGATTCAGTCTTTTCAAATTTCTAGTCTGAATTCCAGAATTGCCAGTCAGGTAGCTGACAAGCAGAAGGAGTTCCTAAAGGAGATTTGAAGCACTTTTAGCAGGACAGTGGGGATGAAGCGTTCATCTTGGATTTGTGGAGAGTCGACGTAGAGAATTTTGAGGGGGTGCAGCATCTCTCCTATGAAAACATCTGGGCCTGCTGGGTTTCCAGCCATACATTGTGCAATGAAGCTGCTCCAACACAGGGCATGAGAATGTGGGAAGCAGGAGGACTATTCACTTGTAAATTTTTTAAAATAAAGATTAGTTGGGAATTAATTGAGGATTGCTCTGTAAGCCTTGTGTGGTGGAAAAGGCATTATAACTACTGAACATTAGCAAAGATATCCCTGGGTGCAATTATGTTAGAATATATGAGTTGAGATTGCTTATTAAAAGTATGTAAATGTAGAAAAATGTTAATGATTAGATTCAGGATATTTTAGAAGCCCAGGAAAGAAGTATGTATATATAGTACAGCACTAAACCAAACAAATAAGCGTATAGGCAACTCATTATTTGTTAGAGATTTGGGAACAGAAAAAAAAATCCAAACCAAATATAATTTGCAGTAAAGTTTTATTGGCAGTGTAGAAAAAAGGGGCAGGAAAACATTTTAGTCTTTTTAGGTGAGTGAAATTTATCCCTACTCTTCCCGGAATGTTGGACTCTCTGCTGGACTTCAGCTGGTTCCTGACTTCATGATGGCTTATCAGCATCACCATGTCCCTGTTTAGTCTTCAGGGCCCCATGGTCCCCTAGATCGGATGCCTGTACTTTTGCCATTCCCCTTCCTCTCTGTTGTGACAACACTTTTTCAGCCCACAAACAACTGCCTCTCTCAGCTTGTCATTCATTCAAGGTCCCACATGGCCTTAACCTATCATTCTGGAATCTGTTTCTCATTGCTCCCATCTGTATTTTGTACTCCAGATACTGTTTTATGCCTCCTGCTCATGCTTTTTTGCTTTTATATTTCTTGTCACCTGGAAAGCCCTTTTCTGCCACTGTAGAGGCTCTGTCCTTTCTTTAAGAGCCGTGGTACACCTGATCTGCTCATGAAAGCTTTTCATGATTCCCCAGTTGTATGTGCCCTTTTCTTCTTTGATGACCAATGGATATTTGCATCTCTCTTCAGTCACTCAATCAGTACTTTGATGTTACTAGATATTTATGAACTTATTTTTATTCTTGTTCATGATTTGCCCTCCTGTACCACCCCCACTTCCCATACCCCCAACACCCCACCCTCCACCCAACACAAGCCCACTACTTCCATAAGCTACTTAATTAAGTCACATGGTATATTATTTACTCATGTTTCCTAGTGAGGAACAGAATACCTCCCACTGCAAATATTCAATAAATATGGGTTGAGTGGAAGTCACATGGTAAGTAACATGTTGACAATGGCGAATTGTGGAAGACATGGGGATGAATCCTAGAGGAGATCAGCCCAGGGAGCAGTTGCCATGCTTAAGGAAAGAGTACAAGGAAACAAAGATGGGGAAGCCCAGGAGCAGCAGATGCTTGGAGGACTCAAGGAGTCGTGAGAGCCCTGCCCAGAACCCAGGGCGGTTGTGCCTTAGTGAGTGAATGACCTGGCTGCCCACACTTGGGCAATGCCTCATCATCACCAGGTAGGCCTTGCTGCTGCCTTTTTATACCTCTGCTGGCAAGGGGGTGCCTGAGGAAAAGGGAATTCTCTTGGTAAGTAGACTGCAGACCCAAAGCTTCCCACTTCCCGTGAGTGACTCATCACTTTGAGAGGTTCTTAACAAAGGACCCTTGATTGGGGTCCCAGAGCACCAGGGAATTAATGCAGGAGCACTTTCCTGCATCTCAGTTCAGAGAAACTTTTTTTCCAAACTCATTTCTATTTCTGGCAGTAACTCTTCAGTTTGGGAACTGTAGTTCCAGCCAAAATAAACTATTGTCTCAGGTCTGTATTTTTCCTGAAAAACCATGGCATTTCTATGGAATGTGGAGACAATTTTATGTAAGACTTTGAGAGTGACAATGAAGGACCTAGATCAGTTCTCTGGCCTGACCTGCCTGCCTCTGTGTCCCAGCAAGGATGATGCAGCTTCCAAAAAAAAAAAGGGGGGGGGCTCTGAGCCTCCCAAGCACAGTCCCTCCTGCAAAGGCTGGTGATGTGATTTCTCCTTCTTTCTCCAATTATTGTCCCTGTGTAGCTGGCTCCATTTTAAAGAAACAAAGCGATCCCCATATCTGGAGTGCATGGCTCAAACTTGTCTTTTTTATTCAACTAAAGAATACTAATACAGCTTTCTTTTTCAAAGTAGCTGTTTTTTATATGAATACTCATTAGTTATGCAGTTAATAATAATTCAGAGAAGCAAGTATTACACTAAGTCCTAATGGCTTCTTAAATATTACAATCATATTGATATATAAATATAATGATATCATATCATGACATAATTAAATTAATATTAATTAGTTTTTAAAATAAATAGCGGACATCATTAAGGAAGGATTTGAATGCCACAGGAGTATCTCTAGCCTGATGCAATCAACAAAGTAATAGTCATAATTTTGAAGACTAGATTCCCTTACTTCAAGTGAGTAAAAGACATTCTTCTGATATTATTCTGCTTCCATTAGTTGAGTTTGTCTTATGAGCCCTTCAAAACAGTTTGTAAAATGAGAAGTTCAAAAATAAAAGAATTCTGAAGTCATTTCTTTATAAGACGAGCTAATGCACTCATGGTAATCCTAGGAAAATTGATTATTTTCTTAAAATTGATCAAAATTTCAAAGTCTTATGTTGTATTAAATGGTTATCTCTTAAAATGAGAAATTTACATTCTAGACATTTTGGGAAAGTTGCTGTAATGAAATTTTTCATAACTTGTTGTTGTTGGCTCCTACAGTTAGAAAGTTGTGCTAATATGTAGGGACTGTTCACAGAAGCTTTAGTTTCATGTTCCATAAAATTGAGCTTCCTCTCTTTACCTTTTGGAACCTAGAATATGATCCTTGAGAATTTCCATGAGTACGTAAGATTGCTAAGGAAAGGAAACAGTGTAACATGAGGAGACAAAGAAATAGTACCATCAAAGTAGACCCTTGCCTTTTGAGCTTAGCTGTAGAATTTACTAAAATCTGTTTTTGAACTGCATGTCTGGACTATCTTACCATTTAATTTTTTTTTTAATTTTTGACAGGCAGAGTTAGCAAGTGAGAGAGAGACAGAGAGAAAGGTCTAACTTCCATTGGTTCACCCCCCCAAATGGCTGCTCTGGCTGGCGCACTGTGCTGATCCAAAGCCAGGAGCCAGGTGCTTCCTCCTGGTCTCCCATGCAGGTGCAGGGCCCAAGCACTTGGGACATCCTCCACTGCCTTCCTGGGCCACAGCAGAGAGCTGGACTGGAAGAGGAGCAAATGGGACTAGAACCCGGCGCCCCAACCGGGACTAGAACCAGGGGTGCCAGCGCCGCAGGAGAAGGATTAGCCTAGTGAGCCACAGTGCCAGCCTTACCATTTAACCTTGAAAGTATAGGATGTCTTTGAGACACTGTCCTGATGAGCTCATGAGGCACTTACATTATAGGTAAATATTATCATTGAGAATGTTCTTCTAACACCCACTCTGTATGTTTGAGTGTTAAAGATTTATGAGAATTGCATGATTATTCATTTTTCTGAACAGAAATCTCAATGTTTCTCCTAATTTGAAAAAAAACTTTTTTCTTAGAACAAATTAAATACCTATATTAAAGCTTTCCCCCAAAATATGGAGTTTTATTTGTGAATATTAAAGTGTAAGCTTTACCTATGATTTATTTATTGTGATAAATACATATGCTATATTTATTTTCCAATGCATATGCATTTAAACCCACTGGATATGTGGATAATACTATATAAGAATTTCATTTAATGTGACAAATACATTTTGAAGTAAGCACTTGAACACAGTGAATACAGTAATTGAGAATAATGGAATATAAAGAGAAAACGCCATTGAAATAAATTACTACCTTCAAAAGGAAGGATGGACACAGATTTGCTAACTCGTTCATCATTTTTTGATACTCTGGACTGTAGTTGTATGTCAGTGTGACTTTTTTCAGTGAAAAATCCTGGTGATCTTGCCAAATTTGTTATTAGATATAATTTTGAATTATACAACTCTTCGTTATAGAAACCTTATCATGTTCCATGCAGTACTCTTTTTTCATATGACATTGTTTTATAGCTAAGTATATGACAGAGCTCTTTCAAAATAAAGGCATTAAATATAATCAAGTAAGGAACAGTATCTCTAACACTCCAGGCCTTCACTGGCATGAACTTTACCAAGTTTGACATACCTCCTCACACTTAAGTCTTCTGTGTTGTAGAGGAGCCTCTCCCTCAATTGAGGGATAGTATATTCCAGAGTAGAAGGAGTTGGTTGTGTAAGTATGTGAGAGAGATGAAAATAGAGAATGGATGTCACTTCATCTGATATAAGAGTTGGAATAAAGTACAACCGTGTTGTGAAAGTATGTTTCCATATGCCATAGACACTTCTCAGATGAAGTTCCATATTTATTTATGGGACAGCTTGTAAAGTGATTTCCTGGATATTATCACATTTGGCCATTTAAGGAATCTAGGAAGCTGGCATTATATAGAAAATAGAGGGATTACAACTGTTAGGTAGCAAACAAAATGACAAGGCTGTTGCCATTTTCATTCCCATAGCTATTACCACACAATAGAACTGCAGGGCAGATTAATTATGCTGTGTGGCTACTAATGGGGAGTTTAATCATAAAAACATTCTTATTCACATTTAGTGTTTTGCAGTAAGTGCCCACGTAGGGAAGATTCCCCTTGATATTGTAATTAATATTAGGTATAAAGTAGGAAAACTTATCTTTAGGAATGCCAAAATACATGTTTAGAAACACACAAAACTTGACTACTCAAAAATACCCATACACACTACCCAGAAGACAAGATGTGTTTGTGTATTCCTGTGGCAACTTCCCTTCTGTTAACCCCGTGTAAGTCAGCTCTTTTTTTTTTTTTTTTTTTTTTTTTTTTTTTTTTTTTTTTTGACAGGCAGAGTTAGACAGTGAGAGAGCGAGACAGAGAGAAAGGTCTTCCTTTTTTTTTTTTTTTTTTTTGACAGGCAGAGTGGACAGTGAGAGAGAGAGACAGAGAGAGAAAGGTCTTCCTTTGCCGTTGGATCACCCTCCAATGGCCGCCGCTGCAGCCGGCGCACCGCGCTGATCCGATGGCAGGAGCCAGGAGCCAGGTGCTTTTCCTGGTCTCCCATGGGGTGCAGGGCCCAAGCACCTGGGCCATCCTCCACTGCACTCCCTGGCCATAGCAGAGAGCTGGCCTGGAAGAGGGGCAACCGGGACAGAATCCGGCGCCCCAACCGGGATTAGAACCCGGTGTGCCGGCGCCGCAAGGTGGAGGATTAGCCTATTGAGCCACGGCGCCGGCTCAAGTCAGCTCTTTTTTTTTTTTGATTTTTTAAATTTTCTTTATTTTCTCTTTCAATAAATACTTTATACGAATGAGGGTGGTACAACCATTTGATCTGGAAAAAAATTAACTGTGGGGGCTGGCATTGTGGTGTGGCAGGTAAAGCTGTAGTTAGTGATGACGGCATCCCACATGGGCACCAGTTCGGTCTGGCTCCCTACTAATGGCCTGGGGAAAGCAGCAGAAGATGGCCCAAGTGTTTGGGCCCCTGTCACACATGGGAGACCCAGAGGAAGCTCCTGGCTTAGGCCTGGCTTAGCACTGGTCACTGTGTCCACCTTAGGTGTGAACCAGTGGATGGAAGATCTGTTCTCATCTAGCTTACTCTTCTCTCTCTCTCTTTGATTCTCCCTCTCTACATAACTCTGACTTCTGTTTTAAGACAGAACCCTTTAGGGGCTGGCATTGTGGTGTAGTGGGTAAAGCCACTGCCTATAATGCCAGCATACCATATGGGTGTTGGCTCACATCCCAGCTGCTCCATTTCCAATCCAGCTCCTTGCTAATGGTCTGGGAAAAGCAACAGAAGATGGCCCAAGCGCTTGGACCCCTGCTACCAATGTGGGAGACCTGGAAGAAGCTACTGGCTCCTGCTTCAGCCCTGCCTGGCCCCAGCCATTGCAGCCATCTGAGGAACCAGCAGATAGAGATATCTCTCTCTTTTCTAAAGAGCAGGTACTTGTATGCTTCAGCTACATTGTACAGTGCTTCCAAGTGTGGTCAAGTGAGATTTGAGCAAGGCTTCTTTTGAGTTGAGTCTTGCCAATTTGGATTCTCTATTACTTCCAAAGCTGAGTTGCCAATCCCTCAAGTAACAAGTGTAGAATTATTATAAATGATTCCAATATCTATCCTGAAAAAAACATGTTCTTACAATCAGGAGAAATGTGCAGTTTCTTCCCACTGGTGTGAAACAATTTCTCTACTTTTACATTCTAATATTGAGATCCCAAAGGGAAGCTCTTTGTGCTATAATTTTTTCTGTGTTTTGGGATGGACATATTTATTATTTACTTTGAAGAACAAAACATTTGGATGTGGTGATCATTGCTGGATATCCCAATAATCTATGAGTAGCAATTGTTAATGCATGTACACTTGTGTTACATATGATTGAAAAGAAATATATTTCACTATGTACAACAGTGCTGAGGATTTTCTTTGTACACCATGGCTTCAGCAGAGCAATTTTATATTTCAATGGATTCTTTGTCAGATCAACACAGCAAGGAGTATAAATAATGACTCAGAAAAATGTTTGAGCATTACAGATGAACTTTAGAATACCACTCTACATGGAGGGTGGGACTTATGCCCCAAGATGGTGACCCACCATGGGAACTTCCACCCTCATAGTAAGATGGGCAACAGACTCCACCCCAAGGTGGTGGCCCCCATGACCAACCACATGCTACATGCCTGATTAATAGAGCAATGTATATTAAATCAAGTTTTATTATGTTAGCTTGTTACTTTCACCTCTGAGCTGGATTTTATTATGTTAGTTTATTATTTTCACCTCTGAATGAGATTTTACTATGTTATTTCCTTATTTTTCCCTCTGAGTGTGATTTTATACATTAAGCTCTATAATAGGTATAGTAGCTCTGAGATGTCAGATTACCTGTTAAGGTAGATGATCAGATATATAACTGGGCCACAGCTTAGCCCTATTTACCTCCTGTCTCCCCAGGTTACAAGGTGATTTTAAAAGAATTTATTTATTTATTTGACAGGTAGAGTTACAAACAGTGAGAGAGACAGACAGAATGGTCTTCCATCCAATGGTTCACCTCCCAAATGGCCACAACAGCTGGAGCTATGCTGATCCAAAGCCAGGAGTCAGGTGCCTCCTCCTGGTCTCCCATGCAGTGCAAGGGCCCAAGCACCTGGGCCACCCTCAATTGCTTTTTCTGGGCCACAGCAGAGAGCTGTACTGGAAGACGTGCAACCAGGACTAGACCCGGTGTCCATATGGGATGCTGGCTCTGCAGGCAGAGGATTAGCCTAGTGCGCCACAGCACTGGCCCCACAAGGTGATTTGGAGACTCCATGACAGATCCACACTTATTAATTGGGAGGCCCTTCGACTAGATGGGATTAAGAAATTATAGCTAATGCAATGTATCCATGTAAAATGCTAAGAATAATTAAGCCCATGAAGACCTGTGTCTGTTTTTATTTTCTCAGTTCCTACAGAGACTGTAAAACTGTATAGCTCTGCATACATTCCTACAGACTTACTTCTAAGGGTACAGTTTAAAACTTGATATGGGATCGCAAATCCCCTTGGGCTAGATGGTAATGTTAACATCTTAAGTTTTAAAGTGATCCTGTCTATAGGATTAAGTATGAACTGCTAATAGTAAATAAAATTAAAGAGGAGTGAATGCTCCAATATGGGAGGGAGTCCTTACAGCAGACTCATAGAGTGGCAATCTCCTTAAGTAGCACTCAGTGACCTCAAAATCACCCCTGAAGGCATTCTGGTCTGGCTAGAAAGCCCACAAGAGCATTTCAGGCATGGAAATCCAGGGCACTCATGGAAAAAGTGTCCCTATGTGGAGAACCTGTCTGGGTGAGACCCCAGCGGAAAGGAGTGGTCATCAAAGTAGAATGTACTTTTCTCCAGAGGGAGGAGAGGACTTCCACTTTGCTTATGGCCTTGTCTGAATACTGATGGAGTTTGTGGAACTCAAAAGGCTTCCATGGCCTAGGCAGCTTATGTCAAGAGCCTCGGGTGATCACTGATGTCACACATATGAGTGTTAATTGTTAAATTAACAATAGGAGTCACTGTGTACTAACTTCCCATGTAGGACCTCTGTTCTCAAAAGAGCTACAGTATTAACATTAATGGTAAAACTTAATTCCAAAGATTTACTTTGTGCTGTTGTGTGATATTATGCATCATAAGTTCTAGTTGTGGCTGCGTGTCAAGCTCCATTGCCTGTATTCTTAGGTATTTATTTAAAGTTTATTAAGTGCCTCAAATGTAAAATCTTGGATACAAGTCTCTCTGTGAAATTTCTGTCTCATATGCTTTAACATAGGGTCAGCTATTTAAAGGCAGCTGAGGAGATTTCTGAGAATGATGAAATTCTATGGAATTTGGATTCCAAGATTTGAATTCCAAGCTTTTGTATACAACTTTAAAGAGGCCCTGATGCAGACTCTGTACTGAAAAGTGTAGCAACAAAAGTTGTTATGGATTCCAGGATTTGGATTCTAAGCCTTGTGTTTGCTTAAAAAGCCTCTGACATAGACACAATGTGCTGGGCATGGGAGCTACAAAAGCTGTTCCAAGGAATCAAGGCATTTTTTAACAAAAACTCCAACATTAACAATTCCTGAGCAAACCATTCATAAGAAGATTCTCTTCAGATCAGTTTCAGCTTAAATGAAAGGGATCTTACCAGGTGATATTGAGCATGACTACCTCCATTAAATTAGGATTAAACTTCTGCCTCTTAAATATTCACAGGTGAATGTGAAAGACATGCCTGATTATTCCTGTAAGCCAATCAGAGACCTTAGTACCTCTTCAAAGCAATAACGATAAGCAAAGTTTTGCCTTTGTCACATCAAGACTGCTGTACCTTAAGGCAAAAATGCTGTACCTGCATTTCTTCATTATCTCTGGGAACTGTTATTGATAATAAAGCTACCTAATGAGTTATTCTATTATAATTCTCTATACTCAAGCTAAATGGGTTATAATCTACATAAGGGTAACCTGTTACTACCCACTATCTGGGAATCTGAAAAATACATTGTTTTCATCTTAAGGGGCACCCCACTTATAATTGGTTTTGTTCCAGTTTTGTTTATGCTAATCAGCAAACTTATATGTTTCAGAACTAAACTTCTGGGAGTAACTGACCTTGCAGGGGACACAGACATTGGCAATGACCAAGACTGCTCCTGCTCACAAAGCAAATTTGTTAGATAGGCTATGCAGAGAATTCTAGACCCTGGATAGGCAGGGCCTGCACTATGCCCCCATAAGCAGGAAGCATTTACAGAAGAGATAATTCTACACCCATCAACTTCCCTTAGGATTAAGGGATGAAGTCTCTGAGGGGGAAATGAAGTAGACAGGCATACAGGTTAAAATTGATTAGGCTTGTGAGCTGGAAGACCATGCCTTTGCCATGCCCCTGTGTGACCTCATGCCCCTACCTGGCCACATCTAAGCACCCACTGGCCAATCAGATTAATTAGCCACTCCCCTTTGATAATGGATTAAAAATCTGTGACACAGTGTGTCTATCCCCCTTTTATTCCTTTTTGTCACCCTGGCCTCTTGCCAGTAGGAGGCTGGCTGTAACCCTGTGCCTTCAGGGCACATGGCCTTTGGGCCAACCTGCCCTATGCTTCCTGGCCTGGATGCTCTTCCACGTGGCTGGTTCCTGGTACTTGGTATGAACGCAGATCTATCTCTCTCCTATAAATAAAGCCCTCACTCTCCTATGCATCTTTCACACTAAATAAAAGCTTAAAATGTAAAAAAAAAAAATAGAATACCACTGTAAGTACTAGTGTCTGATCATTAGCATCACTTGTGAAAGAAGTAATCCTATCCTCTTAGACTCATCAAACTTCTCTCTTAATGTGTTCTCACTATCCAACATTGTATGACAGCTTTTGAACACCAGGATTTCATTTTTTTTTGAAATAGTAAAGTGTGGGAGTCTTGAGTGTGCTGGGGCTTCAGGTAGCCAGTTTTTAAATTTTCCAGAAGTTCAAGAGCTGCTTGATGTCATCTTAGCTTTCAGCTTTGAAATTCCCTGTGTGGAGGGAACATGTCCCATGGAATGTGGCCAATTGTACAAGTCAGAGCAATTTCCCCATTCTGCCACCACACAAATTAGTTTTAAATAAAGAGGATTCTGAAATTTCTTTAGTGAGTGATGATCAAAATTCTAGAAGTGTTTTTATATATGTAACAAAAAACTTGCATACATTTGACTAAATGCATCTGTGATAAATGATGATTCAATTTAAAACATTTAAAATATTTAAACTACAAATCTGAGAGGATTTCAAAAGGTTCATGGAAAATGGAATTAAAGTGTAATTTTATTTTGGGGTACAAAAGATTTGGAGCTATGCATGTTGGAAATCTTTAAAGTTCATGAAAATTGCATATTATTTAAAAGTGTATATAGTTTTTTTTTTTTTTCAGACCTATTGTCATGTTTAATCCCAGTGAGAGTCAAGTTCGGAATTGATAATTTCTTCTTCTTCTTCTTTTTTTTTTTTTTTTACAGAAGATCAGTTTAGTATACATTAAGTAAAGATTTCAACAGTTTGCACCCACATAGAAATACAAAGTGAAAAATACTGTTTGAGTACTCATTATAGCATTAAGTCTCTATGTACAGCACATTAAGGACAGAGATCCTACATGAGGAGTAAGTGCACAGTGACTCCTGTTGTTGACTTTACAAATTGACACTCCTGTTTATGGCATCAGTAATCTCCCTAGGCTCCAGTCATGAGTTTCCAAGGCTATGGAAGCCTTTTGAGTTCACCGACTCTTATCTTGTTTAGACAAGGTCATATTCAAAGTGGAGGTTCTCTCCTCCCTTCAGAGAAAGGTACCTCCTTCTTTGAAGACCTGTTCTTTCACTGGGATCTCACTCACAGAGATCTTTCATTTAGGGTTTTTGTTTGTTTGTTTTTTGCCAGAGTGTCTTGGCTTTCCATGCCTGAAATACTCTCATGGGCTTTTCAGCCAGATTGGAATGCCTTTAGGGCTGATTCTGAGGCCAGAGTGCTGTTTAGGACATCCGCCATTCTATGAGTCTGCTGAGTATCTCGCTTCCCATGTTGGATCACTCTCCCCTTTATTTATTCTATCGGTTAGTATTAGCAGGTACTAGACTTGTTTATGTGCTCCCTTTAACTCTTAGTCCTTTCATTATGATCAATTGTGAACTGAAATTGATCACTTGGACTGGTGAGATGGCATTGGTACATGCCACCTTGATGGGATTAAATTGGAGTCCCCTGGTATGTTTCTAACTCTACCATTTGGGGCAAGTCAGCTTGAGCATGTCCCAAATTGTACATCTCTTCCCTCTCTTATTCCTACTCTTATGTTTAACAGGGATCACATTTCAGTTAAATTTCAACACTTAAGAATAACTGTGTGTTAATTACAGAATTAAACCAGTCATATTAAGTAGAACAGACAAAAAAACTACTAAGAGGGATAATGTATTAAGTTGTTCATTAACAGTCAGGGCTATGCTGATCAAGTCACCGTTTCTCCTAGTGTCCATTTCACTTCAACAGGTTTCCTTTTTGGTGTATATAGTTTTAAAAGTTCTTTACACTGACATAAACTTATCTTTTTTTTAAAAAACATTTATTTGAGAAGTAGAGGTGATTATATCAATATATTTAAATTACACTAGGTAGCAATTATAAACATTCAAGTTTATTTTGTATACAACGATTAACAACAAAATTTCTCTTCATATTTCTCTATAGCTAAGGCTGGCTCAGAAAGACATTTTAAATATAGTGAGTTTCAAATGTAGGCTTACTTTCTTCAGATTAGGAAGTTATCATGCGTTCAAAATAAATGCTATTGAACATAAATTACAAAGAAAAAGTACTTTTTCAGATTATACTTTTACTTTTTTAAAAGATTTATATATTTACTTAAGAAGCAGAGTTACAGACAGAGAGGTCTTCCATCGCTGGTTCACTCCCCAAATGCCTGTAATGGCTGGAGATGGGCAGATCTGAAGCCAGGAGCTTCTTCCAGGTCTCCCATGCAAGTGCAGAGGCCCAAGCACTTGGGCCATCTTCTGCTGCCTTCCAAGGCCACAAACAGAGAGCTTGATCGGAAGTGGAGCAGCTGGGATATGAACTGGTGTTTTGGGATGCTGGTGCTGCAGAAGGAGACTGTGTCACAACCCCAGAAACTTATCTTTTAATTTCATTTTCCCTGAATTATTTGCACACATACATAAAACATATATAAACATTTTTTAGTTTGACTTACTTTGAAAGTAGATGACAATGTCATTAAATTGTTTAAAAACTGATTTATGCTTCAATTTGAGGAGTTTTTAGTAACAGAACTATAAAAAGATAGTATGAGAGAAATAAAAGCACTCAGACCTGCTAAAACACTTTTATTTCTTAAAAGCAAGCATACTTTTTTTTTATCTTTTATTTAATGAAGATAAATTTCCAAAGTACGACTCATGGGTTACAATGGCTTCCCCCCCCCATACCGTCCCTCCCACCCACAACCCTCCCCTTTCCCACTCCCTCTCCCCTTCCATTCACATCAAGATTCATTTTCGATTATCTTAATATACAGAAGATCAGCTTAGTATACCTTAAGTAAGGATTTCAACAGTTTGCTCCCACATAGAAACATAAAGTGAAAAATAATAGATGATTTTTTTTAAATGATGATGAAATCAGATCAGACCTATTGTCATGTTTAATCCCAGTGAGAGTCAAGTTCGGAATTGATAATTTCTTTTTCTTTTTTTTTTTTTTTTTACAGAAGATCAGTTTAGTGTACATTAAGTAAAGATTTCAATCGTTTGCACCCCCATAGAAACACAAAGTGAAATATACTGTTTGAGTACTCGTTATAGCATTAAGCCTCAGTGTACAGCACATTAAGGACAGAGATCCTACATGAGGAGTAAGTGCACAGTGACTCCTGTTGTTGACTTTACAAACTGACACTCCTGTTTATGGCATCAGTAATCTCCCTATGCTCCAGTCATGAGTTTCCAAGGCTATGGAAGCCTTTTGAGTTCACCGACTCTTATCTTGTTTAGACACGGTCATAGTCAAAGTGGAGGTTCTCTCCTCCCTTCAGAGAAAGGCACCTCCCTCTTTGAAGACCTGTTCTTTCCACTGGGATCTCACTCACAGAGATCTTTTTGCCAGAGTGTCTTGGCTTTCCATGCCTGAAATACTCTCATGGGCTTTTCAGCCAGATCCGAGTGCCTTTAGGGCTGATTCTGAGGCCAGAGTAAAAGCAAGCATACTTAATCCTGACAGGCCAAAGGAATTGTGAGCACAGCCAAGTTTTTAAAAATATGTATTAGTAGAAAGAGCATCACCTCCTTTATAAAATGAATTTCATTTTTTAAGAAAAGAAAGCTGCATTTTACTAAATGTTACATGTCAAGTGACAGTGAAGTGATTTATGTGGAATTAAAATACCATTAAGTGTGTCAGTAAAAATTTCAGTTGAGGGGCCAGCATTTTGGTGCGACAGGTTAGGCTGCCACCTGCAAAGCCCTCATTCCATTTGAACCCCAGTTTGAGTCTTGGCTGCTCTTCTTTCAGTCCAGCTCCCTACTAATGTGGCTTAGAAAACAGCAAAAGACAGCCCAAGTCCTTGGGTCCCACCTGCTCCCCACATGGGAAACTTGGATGGAGTTCCAGGCTCTTAGCTTTGGCCTGGCCCAGCCATTGGGGGAAGTGAACCATTTCCTGAGTGAATCAGCAGATGGAAGATGTCTTTTTCCTTATCTTTCCCTCTCTCTGTGTCACTCTATCTTTCAAAAAAAACTAAGGTAAATCCTTAAAAATTGTTTTCAGTTAATTAAATCTCACTCATGGTACATTTTATTTGATATTATCAATAGTATTATTACTAAACTTATTTTCTATCTCCCACATCTGTACTTTAAATTCTCTCAATTTTCTGTTTGCAACAATCATGCATGGATTCTATAGATTAGGAATCTGAACTTGAAAAGAGAATTGGCTTAGAAGACCATGGAAGCGGCAAATTGCAATGATTTTCAACTCAAGTCTTCAGGTGTCAAACCTTCTGCTATTTCCCCCAAGTCATTCTTCTTTTCTGAATCTGTAAATGTTTTAAGCAAAA